>NC_081371.1:2431780-2619100 GCF_030684315.1 Stegostoma tigrinum | reverse complement strand
ATTTCAAAACAACTTTCCCAGCCATTCCCTGACTCCCTTTCCAGCCCCCCCACCTCCCTTCCACTTCACCTTCTGAGCCTCCAATCAGATTCATCCTTCCCATCAACCAACTAAGTCATACCTACCAGTATCCACCTATCACCATTCTGCTCCTTCCCACCCCCACCCCATACCCCACCACTATCTGCAGCTCCCCCTACCCCCACATCCAGTCCTGAAGATGGGTAATACACCAAACCGACATTTCCTCCAGATGCTGCCTGGCTTGTTGTGTTCTTCCAGCCTCTTGTGTCTATACTTTGGATTACAGCATTTGCAGTTTGGCTCTAGACAAAGGAGTGCTCAGAGGAGTTTGGGATGTTAAGGGGTGATTTGATTGAAGTTGCAGACTGAGTAGTAAGGGGGAACTATTTACACTTGTTACAGAGTCTAGGGATGTGTATTAAACCCAGATTTTCATGAGGGGTAAAAGGAAACTGTTTCACATGCACAAGTGAAATCCTGTGGATGTGGAACATGGAGCAGACCTGGCAGCACAGCCAAAGCAGCAAGGCTCAACACTTTCACCAGAGGTTACAAACTCTTCAAACAGCAAGCAATGCTAAACCCACTGTAAGTCAGACTGGCTCTAGGGACAAGACATGGTGGTGGAGTTACATTATAGATCAGCCATGAGCTTATCAAATGGCAGAGCAGAGAAACTCTACATTCAATACTTGCTCCAAGGACCAATCTAAGACAGAGTTTGTATCACTGTGGCTTTTCTTCAACAGTTGGATTTTAGCAAAGCTTTTGACATGACCTTACATTGAGAAGGTTAAAGCACATGGAATGGAGGGAAGCTTTGTGAGATGGATCAGAAACTGTCTTAGTCATCGGGCACAAAGGGTAGTGGTAGAATGCTGTTTGAGAGACTGGAGGCTGGTGTCCAGCATGTATCACAAGGATCAGTACTGGGACCCTTATTTTCTGTTATATGCTTAAATGATGTGGGCGAAAATGTGAGGAGAATGTTAAAGCAAATTGGAAAACAATACCAAGATTAGTAGTGGTTAGTAGTGAAGATAACTGTAGGTTACAGGAAGATTATAGACAATAGTTGCTGGAGTAGGCCATTCGGCCCTTCAAGCCAGCACCACCATTCATGATCATGGCTGATCATCCACAATCAGTATCCTGTTCCTGCCTTATCCCCATAACCCTTGACTCCACTAGATGGCTTGGTCAAATAGGCAGACAGAATTTTACCCCTGCTAAGGACACGGTGATACACTGTAGAAGAAGAAACTTGAAGGAATGTTTACTAAATGGCTGGATACTGAGTAGCTTAGAGGAATGGAGGGATCTGGTGGTAACTATTCAGATCCCTGGTGTTGGCATGAATAGGATAGTTAAGGCAGCAAATGGGAAACCTGCTTTCAGTTGTGGCATAGGGTACAAGAGTAAGGAGGTAAACTGCAAGTGTATTGGGTTGGTCAGGCCACAACTGGAGTACTGTGCATGACTCTGGTCACCTCACCACAGGAAGGTGTGATAGCGCTAGAGGGGAGGCAGAGGAGGTTCACCAGGATGTTACCGGGATGGAGAAATGGAGCTCAATTGACTTGGATTGTTTTCTTTAGAGCATAGAAGGCGGGGGGGGGGGGGGGGGGGGGGGGGGGGGGGGGTAGGTGGGGGGAAGAGAGAAGAGAAACATGATTGAGATGTAAAAGTTTGGGGGGTATGGACAGGGCAAATACAGCACAGCTGGTCCCCTTGGTTGAGGGGTTAATCACAAGGCAGCATCATTTTACAGCAAGGGGAAGGAGATTCAACAGTGATCGGGAAAACATTTTCAGCGGGTAGTAGGAATCTGGAATGCACTGCCAGGGAAGGAAGTGGAGGCCAACGACCTTAGAACCTTAAAAATATTTAAATGAACACTTCAAATATCATGGAATTCAAGGATATGGGACAAGTGCAAGAAATTGGGATTAGCACACTTAGTGGTAGTTCTGTCAGTGCAGACTTGATGGGCTGTAAATCTTTTTCAGCTCTACGTAATTCATTCACCTCCACACTTTGAGCTATGTCTGATTGGCATGAGTAACTCGACTTTAAATCTTAATGCAGGCCGGAGGTCCCACGCTGGGTACAAGGAGATTGCCTGCATTAAAGCTGTCTCAGTGGCAAAATGAACAAGGAAGCAAGCAGCTGGACTGGGAAAGTGAAACACACAAGGACAATGTTTAGGGATGCCCACCTAACAAACCTCAATGATAGCTTGCAATCATGGAAAGGAACCAGAACATGGAAGACATGCTAACCAGGAAGGGCCAGTTTCAGTTATTTAGGGAAACTGTAGAGAAACAAACAAATTGAATTGATGCAGTTTGGGAGGATCAATATACAAAGTTTAAGAATGGCTAATTATGGTACACAGTTCATGGAAAAATTCCTTTTTTTATTAATTTACGTGAAGGTATTGCTGGCTTGGCAGCATTTATTGCTCATCACTAATTATCCTGAGGGTAGCTGAGTGTCAATCACATCGCTGTAGGTCTGGAGTCACATGTTTCTTTCCCTAAAGGGGCATTAGTGAATCAGATGGGTTTCCCCCGACTGACAACTGGTTCATGGTCATCGTTAGAGTCCTAATTCCAGATTTTTATTTGAATTCAAATTCCACTACCTGCCACAGCAGAATTTGAACCCAGATCCTCAGAGCATTACGGGTCTCTGGATTAACATTTCAAGGGGAAAATACCATTTACCTTCCCCGGTTGTAGGAAAGATTAGTAAACTGACCACAGCACCATGGAATCGGGGCATGAGAGCCTAGGGATTGAAAACAATGTAGTTTTAACACAAGGGAGATAATATCTGGGGGACAGATACTGTTCTGGAATTATCCTCTCGGCTGCATGGAGACCCGAGTTACCTGCATGGTACCATCTCCTCAGGCAGGGAGGAATGAGGAGGATTAAGGTGCAAAAAGCTCCAGGGCCTGACTTATTGGAGTTTTCTAATTGAGAACACTTGCAGTTAGAGCAGATAAAATTGGGATTTTTCCAAGAATACCCCTTGACTGAATTTGCTGGAGAAAGATTAGAGAGGTACCTCTTGTAAAAGGAGGTGGAGCAAAAGCCAGAAGTACAAAGGCCAGTGAGCCTGACAGGTTTTATCTTGGAAAATGCTGGAGCCTCCAATCTTAATGCTTTTAGGAAAAGCATTCCAAAGAGGGCAAGACCATATGGTGTTAGCAGTGATAAATTGCAGGGTTTTACAGGAATGGTTAATTAGGTTTGACAAAGCAGCTCAAAATTACAAAACATGAGCTAGTCAGGAAATTAAGGGAACAGAGTGGACACCAAAAAGTTAAGCCAGAGAGCAACCATTATATCAGGTGCTGGAACAAACAATGAGTTGTTCACTCTGCTCTTGTTCCCATTTGTATCCTGAACTGTTTCGATTCACAAAATCTCTGGTGTGGAAGCAAGCCATTCGGCCCAAGTCCACACCTGACCACCTGAAGTGCATCCCAAGATAATAAAATGTGAGGCTGGATGAACACAGCAGGCCAAGCAGCATCTCAGGAGCACAAAAGCTGACGTTTCGGGCCTAGACCCTTCATCAGAGAGGGGGATGGGGAAGAGGGAACTGGAATAAATAGGGAGAGAGGGGGAGGCGGACCGAAGATGGAGAGTAAAGAAGATAGGTGGAGAGAGTATAGGTGGAGAGGTAGGGAGGGGATAGGTCAGTCCAGGGAAGACGGACAGGTCAAGCCCACCCAGACACACTCCCTACCTAATCCCTGTAACCCTGCATTTCCCATGGCTAACCCACCTAGGCTGTATATCTGGGCTTTGGGGGAAGAAACCCACACAGACACTGGAGAATATACAAACCTCAGCACAGACACAATCACCCAAGGCTGGAAACAAACAGGTCTCTGGTGCTGACAGGCAGCTGTGCTAGCCACTGAGCCACCATGCAGCATGGCAAGTTGCTAAATTAGCCTGTCCCAGTGTCTGGTTTCTTTGGCTTTGATATCCAGCAATCATCAATCCATACCAGGTCCAGCTTTGTCCCTTCTGCACAAAGATAAGCACTCCATTGGTTGTTATTTTTCTGTGATACCCATGATCCTCAACTGCAGCCCAACCTGGCTTTCTGTTCCATTTGCTGCTCCCTGTGAAACCCATCGTTTGTCCATTTCATGGAAGTTTGGTGGAGTCTATTCTAAGTAGAGACACCACTGACACTGCCAGACCTGCAGTTTCTCCAGCAATTTTGACCTCAGACCTCAAGCATCCAATGTTTGATTTCCTCGTTTTAATGTCACTATTTGCACAACTTACTATAGTGCCAAGCTCTGACACCAGAGAATATGAATCATTGACTTTGTATTGGCAAATAGGTCAATAACAGCCACAAACCACTTTTCAGATGCAGCCCCAGATACTTGTCCTGCAACAGCCCATAGTTTGCAACAGCTTTAAATTTAGCTTTAGAAAAAGAACTGACTGCAAGTTTCTGCCCCAATTTTTTAAAGAAAGTTCTCTTAATTCATAACAGGTGGGAGATTTCAGGCGTAACACAGTTGTATAGAAGTGCTGGGCAGCCTTTGTTTTCATGCTGCAGCAAAAAGCTTAAAAAGTTAGATGAGGAGTCATTCCACATCCAGGGTAGCAGAGGCTTCAATCCTTGCCACCTCCATTCTGTTCAAAAAGGTGAAAGGAGAGGCTCCAGTGAACCAGTCTCAATCTGAAGCCTGGTTCAAATGAAGGCCAATACATCACTCCAACACATCCAAGACAAACACAGCCTCATTTACCTGCCTCGATCTTCAATCCTTTTCTTCCTCTTTCCAGATTTCTGACTCTTTGCACTGTGGGTGAGGCCCAGCTCGTGGTACAACGTGGGGGTGAAGGGGTTTACATTCACCGAAGGGACCCGGAGATGCTCAGGGCCATCAGAAAACCCCAGCGGCCGGCGAATCCTGGAGATGGGACCTTTGGTGGCAGCCGAGAGCTGACCAGCCTTGGAGAAGAGGCTCTGAAAAAAAAAAAAGTGACCTTCTAGATTCACCTGAACTCTGGCGGCCACCAGGATGGAGTAGAGTAGAAGCTTTGCTGAAGACTACTGGACTCCACATGAAGATCACCAGATCACTCTGGTTGGGTAGAGATGAAGCCAATGATATGACTTCAAGATCCATAAAGGAAAAGTCCAGAAGCCAATACTGAGAATTCTGATGACTCCCACATTCCCAGACACAGCACATTCTATCAAAACGTACAAAAATCCAAAGCTCCATACAGTAATTAGAAGAGTTAGTTCCCAAAAACAGACAAGTCACCCAGTGTGTTTAAAGTTTGCAGGTAATAAATGTAAGCCACCACAGCACAAGGCTTCTAGCTATCAGACAAAGGTTCAAAGCTTATGAAAATAAAAAGGCTCAAACAGATCTTAACTATATTGCAGACAAATCTCAAATTGTTCCTGGTCCAAGCCTGATTGTACTATTACCTGTTAGACTTAAAACTTGCAGATGTAAAATAGGTAGAAAGTGTTGATGCAAGGTTTAGTCAAATTAGGGAGATACCCAAATTTCTGCAGTTAAATTAGCTTACAAAGGCTAAGCTACAAGAAATTCACAAGTATATTTCCAGCAGTGAGAGCCATTTAGCCCTTCTGAATACTCAATTTGGGTTGTTGGGTTAAGTGCTTTGGAATGTTCAAAGTGTAAAAGTGTCACAATGTAGGGAATTTACTGCCAATTCACATTTGATAAATAGCTAAAAGGCAGTCAGATAATGCGCTTTAGTCTTGCTGGAATAAATAGTCAGGAGAGAACTCCCTGATCTTTACAGTGTTATGAGCTCCATTACATCCAGTTTAAGGAGGGGGTGGGGGATGCAGGGAAGGTCTCACTGGTTATATTGGACTCCCAATAAGTGAGCCAGTTATCTCCAGAGGAAATCATCTCCAACCATTAACCCCAGAATATCAGGATTAACAGGGAGAAACGTGTCAAAGTCTTCCGCACCATGGTTAAAGATCTTTGCAAAATCCTAACAGCATTCATGTCAAGCAGAACATCAAAAGTTTGTAGCTTCATCCAGTGATAACTGTGTGACCGCAAATAGAGACCAACTTGAGGGGGAGAAGATAACATGAACATCTTTCACAACACTCAAATAGCCAAAAATAAAACTTTTGCAGCCAACTAAATCCTTTCAATGCAAGTTACCATACTCAGACAGGAACAATGTCCCCCAAGTGGGCATGAGGTTTAGCTGGCTATTACTAGTTGATAGGACTAGAAACCTCTGGAGCATCTGATAAGTGTTACAGACAGCACAGCTTATTAAAACTGACATCACATCCAAACCCAGTTACCCTGCTCACCCTCCAACACTCAATCCTGGAGTTTGTGATGCAAGTCTATTTTATCAGATCAATTGCAATAAAATGATTCAGAGGCCTCAACTGAAATAGACCCACTTTCATACTCAAAAGAATGACAAAGTTAAAACAGTTTGATTTAATTAGTGTGGACTTAGAATCAAAGTTAATCATCAGGTGTATAGGAGATTACTGCCTTTACAGTAAATATGGTTTCAGATACAAAATGAGATTAGGTTAGCGACTAAAACCTTCCAAAGTTCAAAATGCAATAAGACTTGAGAAAGTCAGTCTGACTCAACTTGTGCGCTTCAAAATGGAGCCCTTGTAATTACATTTGACAGCAATAAGTACAACCATTTTATCGCGCAACAAGCCTAAAGCCAAGAACAGTGCCTCTCTTATACCTATTATACAGTGTATCCTCAACCACTAAATCAGACATTTCCATGGTAAAGGAAGATCAGTGGTACGAGCTATCCCAAACAGCCCTTACACTGGTAGAGGTGCCAAATAATACCAGAAGGTGCCAGGGAAGGGGAACACTGAAGGATACTTTTCACTTAACAGCCCCAACATTCACACTCATCCCAGATTTTATCAAAACACTGTCCATCACTTCCAATCTTCACTCATTTCAAAGCAGTGAAGGTGTGTATTATCTAGTGCAGGAACTTGGCACTTCAACAGCACTTTTAAAACCCACAATCTCTGCCATCAGGGAGAGCATGGGCAGCAGGCACATGGGAACACCAGGTTTTGCAGTTGCCCCAAAACCATCCTGACTCAGAACTAGCACCAAGTCAAGATCCTAGAACTCCCCTCCCCAACATCAGTTCAGCTAAATACACACTTCCTGTACAGGAAATAAGCTTGGGCTCCTCTTCTGCATCAGGAAGATGTTTCTTTACAGTTGCTATGAATATTCACCAGCACAGCTATTGGTGCAAAGTACAATTTGCTCTGGGCTAGGGGCTCACTTCTGTAATTAACCTTTCAATAAGGTCACAAAGCAGGCTCCATGGGGTAGGTCAGTTATTAGATTGATAATTATTCCATTACAGTGCGCATTTGCAAATTAGTTCATCAGGCTATGACAAAAGGAGAATAAATCACTGTCAAGTCTACAATTTAAAAGACAATCACTGAACTACAGCCACATCCTGAACTGCAATGATTTCTTGCAGAGGTCCCTCATAGGTTATGCTTTGGCAAGATAGCACAATTTGTCATCCCTACGTTTTCTTTCACTGCCTGATTCCCTAGTCCTAGCCTGGTCATACACATCTGAAGCCTGGATGGTGTTTTTTGTAACTAGAAAATCAGGAGTCAAGTTAGAGCAAGACATCAGGGGAAACCAGAAGATCAAATGGAGCTTATTACGTTATAAGTGTGCAAGTGTCTTAGCACAGGTGGGGGGAAAATGAGCAAATTTCTTTCTTAGCTTGCAGTTACAGAATCTTGCAGCAAGCAGAGACACTAAGTCAACAGCAGTAGTATTAGAGACACTAGGAACTGCAGATGCTGGAGAATCTGAGATAACAAGGTGTGGAGCTGGATGAACACAGCAGGCCAAGCAGCAGAGGAGCAGGAAAGCTGATGTTTCTGAAGGAGGGTCTAGGCCCAAAACATCAGCCTTCCTGCTCGGCCTGCTGTGTTCATCCAGCTCTACACCTTGTTATCTCAGCAGTAGTATTAGTATTGTTTGACACTAAGGGGAGCAGTAGCAGACAGGGATGAAAGGAAAGAGTCTATCAGATTAGGTATGGCAGACAAAACATGACGATTAAACAGAAGATTCCACAACTTTGGAGCAGCTGAAGGAGATCAACAAGAGATCACAGCCCAGACAGGAGCTATTTAGAGTGTGACAATAGAAATTATTCTAACCCATCCACACAGTGTCAGACAGGAAACAAGTTCAATGTATGAGGAACACCATTCAGCTTATGCACACAGTCCCCAGGAAGCTCTTGACACAGCATCCAACTGTCAATGGGATTCTAAACCAATTCTTTCTGCATTGCCCTCTGGCTTCACACAAACAGAGACACATTGCTCAATTAGGTTACCAGACTTCCAAGCAGTTAGCATTCAGCAGTGGAGAATGATTTTTAAAAGTGTATTCTATAAACAGATAAGTTTAGATAAATCTTCAAGCTTTTACCGTAGCTCAGAACCTCTCAGGCTCCCAGAACACATACACAACAACCATTATTGCCGATGCAGGCAAGAGTCAGATACTTGGGAACTCATGAATATTCCTCCTAAATAATGGTGAAGGAAGATGTAGGGGTGAGAAAAAGCGAACCTCCAAGTTAGTTGTAATCAGATAGGAGTGGAATCCCACGCGGTTGCGGTGGGGGGGGGGGGGTAGTACGAACGTAGGACAAACAAACAAACAAACGGTCAGTTAATGAGGAAGACAGAGAGCAAGTTGAAGAGACTATGGATCCACCTTGGGGGTGTAAGGTGTGTCACAGAGCCGCAGCTTCCTCCAATTCATACAGTCGATGGGGGTCCCGGGACACTCACTTCTCCCAGGCAGGCGGCTCCTGGCGCCCCGTGCTCTCCTCCTTTCGCCGGACAGAGGAGCCACTTCGGTCCCCACTGGGAAGCGGCTGAAGGGGGAGACACACGCTCTCCGGGAGGCCGAGGGGACTGTAGCTACTTCTTGGACTCGAAGGAAGTCAGACAGCTTGGCCTCAGCCACGACCACCTCCTCCTCCTCCTCCTCACTGGAGAAGTGCAGTTTCTGGGCGATAGCACTCACAGCAAAGCGGCTCATGTCTGATACTAGCCCCTTGGGCTACTACTCTCGCCTCAATGTTACTTGATAACTCAGAGACGGTGGTCTTGTGGGCAGCACAGTTTGGGGAGTGAGGGGGGTGGTGGGAAAGAAGAATTGGTGAAGAAAATTTGTTGAGGTTTTACGTACAAAAACCAAACAAACCCCCCCCTCCCTTTGAGCTAAGTATAAATAACCCGAATGCCTGGTCTCCTCTTTCTTATAGGTGACTCTCCAGCCTCGCCTATGTCAAGTCTTTTAAAACCACCTCGGATTATCATTCAGGCGGGAAACAGACAATTTCACCTGATTTCCGTCAGTATCAGCTCCCTAGTATGGGACACCCTGCCGTGTCCAATAGTATCCGTCCCCTCGCCGCTTGATACTAACTTCTTAGACATCATTGGCTAAAAACTGGCCAATGACAGATGGAGTTACATCACTGGACTCGTTAATCTGCTTCCCTAGGGTTTATAAAGGAAATGCACGCGGCGAGAAAAGCCTGTTGGGAAGCTAGTTTGGAAGTTTGTATCCTCTCTGTACATATACTTTAATAAAGTTTGTCATTCATAGTGTACGCTTCCATTTTATTTTCTGTTTCAAGTGCATGTTTTCTTAGCATGCACCCCTGTAGTTCCCCGATGTCTCTATCGGATGGTAGGAGGTTGCAAACTTCCTGTAGGGAGTGGGTGGTGGTCTTAAGGTAATGTGATGCAGGCCTTTGGCTTCTCATTCCTGGTCTTCCATACCCATTGAGAGACCCAGGTTTCCAGTCCCACCTGCTCCAGAAGTGTGTAATAATATCTCTGAACATGTTGATTGGGAAAATTAGAGTTAACAAATGTTTAAAAAAATGTAAATTTAAATAGTGTTTTGAACAGCTGTCTTGTGGTACAGTGGTAGTGGCTCTATCCCTAGACCTAGAGGCAAGGTTCAAATCTCACCTGCTTCAGAGGTGTGCGATACATTGCTGATCAGGTTAATTAAAAAAGATGTTAATATTGGGGGGGGAAGAATGTTTGCAAGGTTTATGTTTTGAAAGATTGTGGAAAAAGGAATTTATTTCAAATTTTGTGGTAATAATTTATGATGGTTTCTTTAAAAGAGGTTGTTGAAGGAAGGGTCGCCTGTGGAAATTGGAGATTTTTTAAATTAAAACTTCCGAGAAGTGACGACTGGGAACAACGACATGCTTTGCTTTTTATTTAATTATGCAATTACCTTCTAATGGTTGCCTGGCAGTGACTTGAAGAGAGCTTATTTAATCTGGTTCATTTGGAGGAAAGCTTGCCATGAACAGGCTACCCAGCTGATCTCTCCCATTCCTGAAAAAGAAAGGCTTCTTGATGAGTTCAGGGTGAAATCTACATATCATTTTGAAAAAAAAATGATTGGAAGAATATGCTAAGATTGTATTTTCTGAGCAAGTTCTGCAAGAGATGCAGGATAATGACCTGACCATTTGTATCAGAGCATTAGAGTAACTTGAATCCAGAATATTCTGCACTATACCCTTTTGTGTTCAAGATTAAACAGATTGACAAGATTTAGAGGCAAAAACATATATATCTTCGAATTAGAGATAATGGGAACTGCAGATGCTGGAGATTCCAAGATAATAAAATGTGAGGCTGGATGAACACAGCAGGCCAAGCAGCATCTCAGGAGCACAAAAGCTGACGTTTCGGGCCTCTGATGAAGGGTCTAGGCCCGAAACGTCAGCTTTTGTGCTCCTGAGATGCTGCTTGGCCTGCTGTGTTCATCCAGCCTCACATTTTATTATCTTATATCTTCGAATTACTACTTGCATACTATTTGGTAACCAATTTCTGCATCTTTATTGAATAAATTTGGTTATTATTTTGCATCGAGTTTATTAAGAAACCAAAATGATAGATCTTTATGTTTAAAACCTAATATAGACAAGATATTTAATTGGTCATCTTGGTAAATGGAAAAAGATATTTTTATTTTATGCTGTGATCCCTGAGTGTAGTGGGACTAGAACGATCCTGTACTGTCCTATACACTTGCATATAAGAGAGGATGTATAACAAACACAATGGATGCTAAGACACAGAGTCAGCACTGACGCTGCAATTTCTCACAATTAATTTAATGCTTGGATGAAGGGATAAATTAAGGGATAATTCTTTATTTTGCAAGCAACGTAGAAATAGTAAAAAAAAGCCAGTTGTAAACAGGATTTAAGGAGATCGCAAATGGATATAGCAGTGTGAAAATATCTCATAAAAGGAGTGTAATGTAGGACATTTGTAAAATTGCCTATTTGGGTAGGAAGAATAGAGAAGAAGATACATCGTCTAAATGGTGATAACACAGTGTGGAGCTGAAGGAACACAGCAGGCCAAGCAGCATCATAGGAGCAGGAAAGTTGATGTTTTGGTTCAGGACCCTTCTTCAGAAATGGTGAGAGATTTCAAAGCTTGAGATCCAAAGGGATGTGGGATTACATCTAGAGTCCCTCTTTTTGTGGTCTATAAATTATTTCCTTTCTAAATTTCGTTTTCTTTTGTTTCTGTCCCGAATTACAAAGACCAGCACGTACAGGAACAGGCCCTTCGGCCCACCAAAACTGCGCCAACACCGGAAGGGCACAAATATCCTGGGAGGGAGATTTGGTCAAGCTGTATGGATGGTTTAAACTAGACTGGCAGGGGATGGGGAACTGGATTTATAATTCAGAGGATGAGGTATTTCGTCTTCCAATGGACACAACAGGAAGTGAGGTTGTTAATAAGGAAATGCAGTCAATGGAGCATTTGAGGTGTGTGCTCTTCAATGCTAGAAGTATCAGAAATAAGGCAGATGAACTTAGAGGATGGGTTGGTACTTGGAACTATCATGTTGTGGCCATTACAGAAACTTAGATAACTCAGGGACAGGAATGTTTGTGGAAGTTCTGGGATATAGATGCTTTAAAAGAAAGAGAGAGGGTGGAAAAGAGGCAGGGGAGTGGCATTGCTAGTCAGGGCTAGTATAGCAGCTACTGAAAGGTTGTTCAAGAATGATGTGTCCACAGAATCAGTTTGGGTTGAGATCAGGACCAAGAAAGGAGAAGTCACTTTGTTGGGGTTTTTTTACAGACCCCCTAATAGTTGCAGAAAAGTGGAGGAGTGGATTGGGAGGCAGATACTGGAAAGTTGCAGAAGTCACAGGATTGTAGTCATGGGTGACTTCAACTTTCCAAATGTTGATTGGGAACATTTTAGTCGCAATAGTTTAGATGGAGCAGATTTTGTCCACTGCATTCAGGAAGGACTCCTGACACAGTATGTAGTCAGACCAACATGAGGAGAGGCCACTTTGGATTTGGTGCTTGGCAATGAAATGGGCCAAGTGTTAGACCTGTTGGTAGGAGAGCATTTTGGCAGTAGCGATCATAACTCTGTTACTTTTACAATAGTCATGGAAAAGGATAGGTACATACAGCAGGGTAAGGCTTATAATTGGGGGAAAGGTAATTACAATTCTCTTAGGCAAGAACTGGGTAACATAAATTGGAACAGATGCTGTCAGGGAAGAGCACTATTGAAATGGGGAGATTGTTTAAGGAAAGCATACTGTGTGTGCTTGATATGTTTGTCCCTAGCAGGCAGGGAAGATGCGGTCGAGTGAGGGAGCCTTGGTTCGCGAGAGAGGTTGAACGACTGGTTAAGAGGAAGAAGGATGCTTATGTAAGGTTTAGGAAATAAGGAACGGAAAAGGCTCGAGAGGAATACAAGTTATCCAGGAAGGAGCTGAAGAAAGGGCTTAGGAGAGCTGTAAGGTGGCATGAGAAAAGCATGGCAGATAGGATCAAGGAAAACTCCAAGGCTTTTTATACGTACGTGAGGAATAAGAGAGTGACCAGAGAAAGGGTAGGGCCGATCAAGGATTGTGAAGGGAATTTGTGCTCAGAGCCTAAAGAGGTAGGAGAGGTCCTTAAGGAACACTTCTTCTGTATTCACAACTGAGAGGGACCTAGTTGTAGAGGAGGACAGTGTGAAACAGGCTGGTAGGCTAGAGGAGGTTGATGTTGGTAAGGAAGATGTGCTAGGAATTTTGAGGAAGTTGAAGATAGATAAGTCCTCCAGGCCTGATGGGATTTATCCAAGGATTCTATGGGAAGCAAGGGAAGAGATCTCAGGGCCTTTGGCAATGATCTTTTCATCCTCACTGTCCACAGGTATAGTGCTGGAAGATTGGAGAGAGGCAAACGTCATTCTCTTGTTCAAAAAAGGGAACAGGGATAGCCCCGGAAATTATAGGCCAGTTAGCCTTACGTTAGTGTTGGGTAAATTATTGGAAAGGGCCCTGAGGGATAGGATTCATGATCACTTGGAAAGGCACAGTTTGATTCGTGATAGTCAGCATGGATTTGTGAGGGGTAGATCATGCCTCACAAACCTTATTGAATTCTTTGAAGAGGTGACCAAACAGGTGGATGAAGGTAGAGCAGTGGATGTGGTATACATGGATTTAAGTAAGGCGTTTGCTAAGGTTCCCCATGATAGGCTCATGCAGAGGGTAAGGAGGCAAGGGATAGGGGGAAATGTGGCAGATTGGATTCAGAATTGGCTGACCCTTAGAAGACAAAAGGTGGTAGTGGACAGAAAATATTCGACATGGTGCTCAGTTACGAGTGGTATACCACAAGGATCTGTTCTGGGTCCTCTTCTATTTGTGATTTTTGTAAATGATTTGGATGTAGGAGTGGAAGGGTGAATTAGTAAGTTCGCGGATGATATGAAGGTGGGTTGAGTTGTTGACAGTGCTGAGGGCTGTTCTAGGTTACAAAGGGACATTGATAGGATGCGGAGCTGGGCTGAGAAGTGGCAGATGGAGTTTAACCCTGAAAAGTGTGAGGTGATTCATTTTGTAAGAGCAAACTTGAAAGCAGAATACAGGGTTCATGGAAAGATTTTTGGCCGTGTGGAGGAGCAGAGGGATTAGATTAGATTAGATTAGATTCCCTACAGTGTGAAACAGGCCCTTTGGCCCTACAAGTCCACACCGTCACTTGAAGCATCCCAGCCAGACTCATTCCTGTACAACCCACACACGCCTGAACACTACGGGCAATTTAGCATGGCTAATCTACCTAACCTGCACATCTTTGGACTGTGGGGCACCTGGAGGAAACCCACGCAGACACGGGAAGAATGAGCAAACTCCACACAGACAGTAGCCCGAGGCAAGAATCAAACCCGGGTCCCTGGTGCTGTGAGGCTGCAAGTGCTGACTTGGGGTTCATGTCCACAGTTACCTGAAAGCTGCCATCCAGGTGGATAGAGTTGTTAAGAAGGCATATGGTGTGTTAGCTTTTGTTAATGGAAGGATTGAGTTCAAGAGCTGTGAAGTTATGCTCCAGCTATACAAAAGCCTGGTTCGACCACATCTGGAGTATTGTGTCCATTTCTGGCCACTTCATTACAGCAAAGATGTGGAAGCATTGGAAAAGGTGCAGAGGAGATTTACCAGGATGTTGCCTGGAATGGAGGGACGGTCTTACGAGGAAAGGTTGAGAGAGCTCGGGCTTTTCTCTTTAGAACGACAAAGGATGAGAGGTAACTTGATAGAGGTGTACAAAATGATCAGAGGTATAGATAGAGTGGACAGCCAGATACTTTTTTCTAGGGTGGAGATAGCTATTACAAGGGGGAATAGTTTTAGTGAGTGGAGGTAGATATAGGGCAGATGTCAGAGGTAGGCTCTTTACTCCAGAGAGTGGCCGGGGCTTGGAACGCATTGCCGGAGAGGGTAGTGGAGATGGCCTCATTAGGGGCTTTTAAGTGGTTATTAGATAGGCAAATGGATGATAGTATAAGGTAGGGGTGGAGGTTAGATAGACCTTAGGATTAGGGTAAAAGTTCAGCACAACACTGTGGGCCAAAGGGCCTGTACTGTGCTATACTGTTCAATGTTCTAGGTTCCAACACACAATGCCTTTCTGAACTAAAAACCCTTGCCTTTACACTGTCTGTATCTCTCTATTCCCTGCCTATTCGTATATCTGTCATGATGCCTCTTAAATGTTGCTTTGTACCACCCTTTACCATCTCCTCAGGCGGTGCATTCCAGGCATTTACACATTCTCTGAGTAAAAAAATTGTCTCTCACATCTCCTTTAAACTTATCCCCTTTTACCTTAAACCTATGTCCCCTAGGAATTGACATTTATACTCTGGGAAAAAGACTCCAACTATCCATTATATCCATGCCTCTCATAATTTTGTAAATTTTCATCAGGTTGCCCCTCATCCTCCATGTTCAAATGAAAACAAACCAAGTTTGTCCAGTTTGTCCTCACAGCTAACACCCTACAAACCAAGAACATCCTGGTAAACCATTTCTGTACCCTCTCCAAATCCTCCACATCCTTCTGGTAGTGTGGTGACCAGACTTGTACTCAATATTCCAAATGTGGCCTAACTAAAGTTCAACACAGCTGCAACATGACTTTCTAATTTTTTATAGCCTATGCCCCGATTGATGAAGGCAAGCATGCCAAATGTCTTCTTCACCACCTTATACACTTATGAATGGCTTCAAAAAAAGTTTTGACTTTGTGGCTATTTTTAGCAATGCTTCGGTTCTGTATGTTTGCTTAATTCTTTGTGTACTACCCCCCCCCGCCCCCCACCAAACATCCATAGATACACCACTTGTTGACCACATTAAAAACCTCAACAAATTCAAGTGGTTAAAATCCAAGGTGGCTTTTCGGTCAATCTCACAAGCGGTCAATTAGGCATGCACTGAGGTTCAGTCCTGGCGTTGGTTGAAGACCAGGGTTAATGTGGTCAGTAAAGGCGCTGAATGCTCTGTAATTGGCACGTGAAGACCATGGAGGGGGTCATGTTGGAGACTTTGTCTGAACATGGAGCTTTACCAAGCTTCAGCCCACGGCTGAAGTGGGAAGCGGCATACTATCTGGCATCTGTCTCACGCTTGCTCTGCAGTGACCCCAGCTAGAAAGCCATCCTTTCAGATAGGATTGCTGCTGAATTCATGCCTTCACTGGTTGAATAACAAACACTGCCCACTCTCACAGATAAAAGACAAAGACAGTGACCACTGAGTTGATAGAAACTAGATGTCTGGGATACTCTCACACAGCACCTTCTGGTGAGGAAGTTTATAATTTACTGCTTTCCAGAGATTCTCTGCGAGTGACCCTTGGAGTTGTTTCGCGAATTCCAACATGGCCCGTCGCAATGAACGTCCTTTGCAGCTGACCTCATTTCATTTTCTCTTGTAATGCGGTTTGCAGCCAGCAGATGTCAGCTGGAAATTGCTTTTCATTGAATACTTCAAACTTGTGCTGATTATAAATCCAATTCATAATGTTAGCACTGGAAATCTGAAACCTGAAAATACGTATCCATGGAGATAGAAATGGACACAAAATGTTCTCTAGTGTGACCATGGTCTAAGCTCCCACTCTACAAAAGCACCACAGAGTTTGTTGCATTCGTCGTGTGCATGTTTGTGTCCAAGATCTGCTTAAGTATTTCTGTGCCTATGTTTATATATCCGCGCATGTACAGCTGTGTCTTGACATGAGCACAGGCCATTCAGCCCATCAGTTCCATGCCAGTTCTCTATAACGCAAACCAGTAGATTCTATTCCCCAATTTATCTCTGTGGTCCTCCCAGTTCATTCCTTTCCGGAACCCATTCAAGTAATTTTAAAATTATTGCTCATCCCCATTTCCACTAATGTCCATTGTAGTGAATTCAAGAGCAATATTTGAATGCATGTTTGTGCATATGTCTACGTGTGTACATTTGTTACATCTGAGTGTGGCTGTACAGAGATATCTGTTTGTATACATCTGTGTGCATATGTCTGTGTATCTACAGGAACATGGAACTCAGGAGCACGGGGAGGGGGAATGATCATTGGAATCATCCAATCCGATCATATCAGACCTGCTTGTACTAGAACATGCACATTCCTGTCTGCTCCCTTATCTGTGGGTATCGCAGTGTGTTAATCTGTCTGCATTCCAGTGTGCACATCTGTGTGTATTCCAGTGTGTACATCTGTGTGTATATCAGTGTGTACATCTATGTGCATTTCTGTGTATTTCAGTGTGTACATCTATGTGCATTTCTGTGTATTTCAGTGTTTAATTTCTGTGTATTTCAGTGTGTACATCTATGTGCATTTCTGTGTATTTCAGTGTTTAATTTCTGTGTATTTCAGTGTGTACATCTATGTGCATTTCTGTGTATTCCAGTGTGTACATCTGTGTGTATATCAGTGTGTACATCTATGTGCATTTCTGTGTATTTCAGTGTTTAATTTCTGTGTATTTCAGTGTGTACATCTATGTGCATTTCTGTGTATTTCAGTGTTTAATTTCTGTGTATTTCAGTGTGTACATCTATGTGCATTTCTGTGTATTTCAGTGTTTAATTTCTGTGTATTTCAGTGTGTACATCTATGTGCATTTCTGTGTATTTCAGTGTTTAATTTCTGTGCATTTCAATGTGTACATCCGGATATGGGTGTCTGTCTATGTAGCTCGACTATAGTTGCTGCAGTTGTTAACAGTACCTTTACCTGCTCACTGGTCACTGTCTTTTACCCAGTGAGTGGTCAAAGTTTCTATCCACTCACTGATCAATGTCTAGCACACTATTTACAAGCCAATGTCCCTGGTCGCTAACCCCTCAGTGAAGTTACGTTTTCTGACACTAGACTTGGAGACTGTTTGGATTTCTCTCTGTCTCGTCACACTGAGGAATTATCTGAAGGTTATACGCGGGGCGGGTCTGTGGCCTGTTGGCGATACCCCGGTCTGGTGGGGGATGAGAGCCGGTCTCTTAGAACGACAGAACCCCGCCCCCACATGCAGCTGCTCGACTACCGGTGGCTTCGCCTGACCGTAGTGAGAGAGAGAGGTAGTGCGGGCGGAAGTTTAGAATAGAGAAACTCTAACACACACACACACACACACAGAGAAACCCCAGAACAGGTGGAGTGCACTTGGCGATCAGAGGCAGGGGCATTGTATTGTTGACTGGAAGTGAATGCAGTGAGAAGGGGGAAGTTTTCCAACAAGCTCAGAGCTGCAGTGGACGTATCAGGTTAAAGACCGGGCAGTTCCCCTGTTGCGTTTCTCATTCCTCCGGCAGCTCCTATACAGCATGGATCTAAAAAACGAGCTGCTGAAATCCATCTGGTACGCTTTCACCGCCCTGGACTTGGAACAGAGTGGAAAAGTCTCTAAATCTCAACTCAAGGTAACCTCAACTCAACTCCGAGGAGAGGCAGGGATAGAGTGAGAGCGCGGGGTATCTTAAAATGTTTTGCACTCTACTGGTGCAAAGAGACTGTCGTTATAAACATCAGCGTTGCTTTTGTTAACCAGAGACAGCCCGGCTGTAGGGGTCGAGCCCCACTCTAGACATTTGAACTCTGCCTGTTTAGCCTGACCTTATGGTGGTGTACTGAGGGAGTGCTGCACTGTCTGTGGAGCCAAACCTTTGCCGACTCCGGTGGTCATGGTGTGAGGAGACACTTTCAGTCTTCAAACTAAAGTGTTTTCTGATGCACTTTTGTACCAGTTTCATGATGGGGTTTGTTTGTGTTTGGGGGGGTGTGGTTGGAGATTGGTAGAAGGACTCCATACAACAAATAGGTGCACTAATTAGCTCTCAGTTCGAAAGTAAACTCATCAATAATTAGGCCATTTAAAAAGAGGAGATTAAATTGTTGACCCTGCTTTAGTTTTGGGGGATAAACACATGCCACTGAGTCTGAACACCAATGAAAACTGTTGAGACGGATTTACCTGTTCCATGTCCAGTTTAATTGGAGGGAAGAGATTTCTGTGCTCCAGGCTCTTTAACAATCGCCCCTCTCTCTGAACTCCCCCAACACACCGTGCCACCTATATGTGTCCTGTATGCAGTCCAGGTTGTGCTGTTTCCCTCAATCCATTAACAACAGTCTGATTTAACAGGAGTTATTTGAGCCAGGTTTGTCCAAAATTACTGTACAGTAGACACTAACAGAAGAATGAAAACGAAAAGAACTGCGGGTGTTGTGAATCAGACACAAACACAGAAGTTGCTGGAAAAGCTCAGCAGGTCTGGCAGCATCTGTGAAGAGAAATCAGAGTTAATGTTACGAAAGAAGGGTAGCTGGACCTGTAACGCTAATGGAAGAATGATTGCCTTAGTGGGTTGTTTTGGGGGAATTCATTTAAATTCTAACACAGGGAAGTGGAAAGTAAGGCAAGGAACAAGCTGGTGAGAACCCGAGTGAGGGAGGGTTAATCCTGGAAACACTGAAACCCACACTACACACAGAGGCCATTTGTGCTACTTGCCTGGTCTGGCAGTTTGTGAGAGACATTGTGCTTAGTGCTATTTGCCTGTAACTCTTACCGCTTCAACTAATGTATAAAATTATTTCTCAAAACTGCTTCCCCAACCTTTCCACTTTGTGTTCCAGATCCAGGGGGACTTTGAGTGAAAATGTGTTTCCTGCTTTATCTCCTGACTTTGTGTCTGTGTGAGCATAAAATCATCGATACTTAAAACATAGGAGAAGGAGGAGGCTGTTCGGCCCTGTGAGCCTGCTCAGCCATTCATCATGATCATGGCTGATCTTCCAACTCAGTGGTCTAATCCTGCTTTCTCCCCATAACCTTTGATCCCATTTGCCCAAAGTGCTATATCCAGTCACCTGTTGAATATGTTCAATGTTTTGGCATCAACTACTTCCTGTGGTAGTGAAGCGCACAGGCCCACCACTCTTTTTGGGTGAAGAAATGTCTGCTCACGTCCGTCCTAAATGATCTACCCCAAATCCCACCAGCAGGATGGATTCATTTTTCTCTGTCTAACCTTCTGAAACCCTCCTGTTGTTCTGAAAACAGCCTTCAGGCCACTTCTTAACTTTCTTGGTTCCAAATAGAATACTTCTGTTCTGAAGCCCCTCATTCCTGGTACCATCTTGGCAATCCTCAGTATCCTTTCTAAGGCCTATCACCTCTATCAATGACAGTATCAGTAGGAGTGGCCACTGGATCAGGATGCCCTGGATTGAGGCACTGCTTTGGTGCGACAAACTAAGAGCTGGGCATCCATGAGGCGCTATGGGCAGCAAACTTGTACACAGCCATAATTTACAGCCTTCCCAGTATAACTCCCACTTTACCAATATGTGGCCACTTCTGGAGTACTGTGTCCAGTTCTCGTAACCCCAATAAAGGAAGGACTTTATTAAATTGGAGAAGGTGCAGAAAAGATTTACCAGGGAGGTCGCTGAAACTGGAGTTATAAGGAGAGGCTGGGACATTTTTTCACTGGAGTGTAGGATGCTGAGGGAAGATCTTACAGAGGTTTATAAAATCATGAGGGGCACAGATAAGGTGAATAGCAAAGGTCTTTTCCCAAGGTTGGGGGTGTTCAGAACAAGGGGGCATAATTTCAATGTGAGAGGGGAAAGATTTAAAAGGGACAGAGAGGCAACTTTTTCAGAGTATGGTTTGTATATGGAATGAACTACCAGTGGAAGGTAGTAGATAGAGGTACGGTTACAAAGTTTAAAAGGCATTTGGATAGATACGTGAGTACGAAAGATTTAGCGGGATATGGGCCAAAAGCCGGCAAACTGAACTGGTTTAGTTTGGGAGACCTGGTTGGCATGGACAAGTTGGACCGAAGGGTCTGTTTCTGTCCCCTATTTAATAATATTCTGAAGAAGAGGACTCAAAACATCAACTCTGCTTTCTCTCCACAGATGCTGCCAGACCTGCTGAGTTTGCCCAGCAATTTCTGTGTTTGTCTCTGATTGCCAACGTCTGCAGTTCTTTGGATTAGGTGTTATCAAGTATAATAATAAATTAGAGAGTAGACTATATTGGACTTCATTAAGTCATTGTTAATAAGTACAAGTGCGGTGTCATAATTGCATTGAGTGGTCCATGAACCAGAAATTTGTATCATTCATTTAGATTCCTTTATTGTCTATCAAGTGTGCCAAATAGCCACCAATCTCTTAAATGTTTTTCTCTTGCCAAACTAGTACTAGTGAAAAAGTTATTTACTAAAAGTATAAATACAAATATTAAAAGTAACTATGGATTGAATACTGATGAAGAAAATAAGATTAGTCCTTTTTTCAGATCGCAAGTCTATTGCTTGCTCGAAGATTCTCTTTCTGAGGTAAAAGGAGTTGAAACCTTGAGGTCAGAGTTCAGAAGCCTCGATGTTTTTTTGTTGGTGGTTAGTTCTAAGATGGACTCAGTAAGTGTAGTAAGCTTTGAGAGAGAAAGCAGATTGTTTGTTCCTCACTAGTTCTGCTTTTACAGCACAGGCAGACGGCCTGTGTTCTTTCTGTGGAAGAGCAGATGGTGAAAGACCTTCTGCTATGTCTCCCTTTAACTGGGAACCCTCTCTTCGCCGGTTTCTCTCAAAGACCTGGGCTGCTCTGTCAAAATGCCATTTCCACAGCTTATCTTGTCACAACAGAATGGCTACTATGTTACTGTCGATGAATCATTTTTGCACAAAGCCAAGTCAGTTATGCTAGAATTCCCTGTGGTGCCTTTCAAGTCTCCTCCTTTCTTAATGGCTCTGAAGCTTTGCACCTTTAGACCGACAAATTGTGTTGCCCAAGGGTTAATTTATTCTAAATATTTCCGTTCGTGTGTGATGTCGAGATGACACATCAGTCCCTCTGCTCTTTTGACTGAAGTGAGTCAACAAGGGCGGTCATGTGAATTCTGGGAGCCATTTTGTGTGATTTTATGCCCTGTTTGTTTTTTAAAGCAATGATTTACTGCCTTTATAAAGCACGTAATATTTTGCTCAACAACAGTGACAGTGGTGACTAATGAACCATAAAGAGTGGGAATGAATGAACGGGGAGCAATCATTTGGAGAGGTTGCAGAATTGGATAAAAAGTGGGAAGCATGAGGCTAGGAAGTGGAGAGGGTGAATCTCGACTGGATGAGATAAAGAGCTGGAGCAGATGGTGAGATTGCCTGCTTGCTAGTGGAATGTTGAGTTGGTGACTTGCTGTTTTGATGGGGCCCCTCTGAAATGATCCTTTGTGTATTCCAGGTGCTGTCCTACAACCTGTACACCGTGTTGAATATTCCCCACGATCCCAAGATCCTGGAGGACCACTTCCGTGATGACAATGACGGGCCTGTTTCCAGCCATGGGTACATGCCTTATTTGAACAAGTATATCCTGGACAAGGTGAGTCAGTGCCTTGGCTGCTGCACACCATGACATTACCATCCTGCCCCTGTGTTACCCTGGCTGGGAAGGACTCTCTCTCTCCCTCTGTCTGTCTCTCACTCTCTCTCTCTCACTCTCTCTCTGTCTGTCTCTCTGTCTCTGTCTCTGCCTCTCTCTCTCTCTCTTTCTCTCCGTGTGTGTCTCTCTTTCTCCGTGTGTGTCTCTCTTTCTCTGTGTCTCTCTCTGTGTGTGTCTCTCTCTGTGTCTCTCTCTCTCTCTGTGTCTCTCTCTCTCTCTGTGTCTCTCTCTCTCTCTGTCTCTCTCTCTCTGTCTCTCTCTGTCTCTCTCTGTCTCTCTCTGTCTCTCTCTGTCTCTCTCTGTCTCTCTCTGTCTCTCTCTGCCTCTCTCTGTCTCTCTCTCTCGCTCTCTCTCGCTCTCTCTCGCTCTCGCTCTCTCTCTCTCTGTGACACACACAACACACAACACACAATCTGTCCCGCTGTGACTCAACTGTAGGAATATGCTGAGGCCTGGAGATGCATATAGTCAAAAAAACAAGAGCCTGTATTTTGTAGAGTGCTAATGTCCCTGACAGGAGCATCTTCTAAGTGATAATGTAAGGCATTTGGACAGAGAGCCCAAGTCTTGATTGAAAAGGTAGGTTTTTAAGGAGAGAGATGGACAGATTTAAAGAGGGAATTCTGGGTCTTCACCGCAGAGTGTTGTAGGGATGGCTGCCAACATTGGAGCTGAAACCTGGGATGAGCTAGAATTTAAAATTAGCTTTATTGTCACATATTCTCGCAGAAGGACAGTGAAAGGTTTGCAAGTTGCAACTTGTGGTGCCGTCATAGATACCAAAGCACTTAGGTACAAATTCTTAGGGGGAAAATATTTAGAAAAATAAAGAAACAAAAAGTCCAGCAGTAAATTCACAAAAATAGAGAAAGAGTTTGGAATAATGGTCCTTTTAACAGTCCTTTCAGAAGTAGAGTGAGGCTAATATTTCAGAGGGTAACAGAGTGAAAGGTGATTATAAATAGGGGCATTTGAGGCCCTGGAGGAATTGGGTAAAAAAGGAGAAAGATTTTAAAACCGAGTTAACTTAGCCCAGATGCTGGAAAAGTCTGATCCCAGAGTGCAACCAGGCTTGATAGGTCATAAATTTGACTTTTGTGGTTGGTTGCTACGATGATTAGTGATTGAAACATATTCCCACAATGGCTTTTTATAACAAAGCAAAAACATTTTGTTACAAAAAAGTGATTTAAAAACAACACAGCCAAATGTAAATAAACTGTTAGAGAAATCTTAACACAAACAACAAAACAAAAGTTCATTAGAACCAAAGGAAAATCTGCAATAGTAGGCCAGATGGCACTTTAACCCTATCCAGGCTCCTTATAACCCTCACTCCTGATATTTCAAAAATCTATCCACCTCCTCTTTAAATATTTTCAGTGATCAAGGCTCCACAGCTCCTTGGGATAGAGTTCCAGACATTCACTACCCTCTGAGAGAGGTGATTCCTTCACACTGCAGTTTTGAATGAGTGTGCCCTTACTGTAACAATGTCCACATTCCCACCCTCGTGGTAATATCTTCTCAGTATCCACTCTGTCCGGACCCCTCAGAATCTTGTCTGCTCCTGTAAGATCACCGCTCATTCTTCTAGACTCCAATGGATAAAGACCCACCTCATTACCTTCCCTTGATAAATCGTTCCAGGGATCAGTCTAGTAAATCTCTTTTGACTGTCCATTGCCAGTCTATCCTTTTTTAAATATGGAGATCAAACTGTACTGTGCCCTCACTGACACCCTGCGTAGTTGTAAAAAGACATCTCTTTCATAAAATTCCAACACCCTCCCACTGGATCCAAAATTCCATTTACTTTCTTAGTGACTTGCTGCACCTGTAACCTAACTTTGTGTTTCATGCACAAGAACATCTGATCCCTCTGCACTGCACTTTCTAGAGTCTGAGACAACAAGGTATAGAGCTGGATGGACACAGCGGGCCAGGCAGCATCAGAGGAGCAGGAAGGCTGACATTTCAGGTCAGGACCCTTCTTCAGAAATGTGGGAGGGAAGCGGCTCTGAAATAAATAGTGGGGATTGGGGGTTGAGCTGGGATGGTGATAGCAGGTAGGTAGTGCCGGGGATTGGTTAGTGAGATGGGAGGAGCAGATAGGTGGGAGAGAAGACGGACAGGTCAAGGAGGTGGAGATGACAGCGAGACAGGGAGTGCTGGTCTTGAGAAGATGCCGGGGGTGGGGAGATTTTGAAACTTGTAAAGTCCGCATTGAGACCATTGGGTTGTCAGCTCCCAAGGCGGAATATGAGGTGCTGCTGCCCCAGTTTCTGGGTGGCGGCATCATGACACTGGAGGAGGCCCAGGATGGACATGTTGTCCAGGGAGTGGGAGGGGGCGCTGAAGTGGCTCATGACTGGGAGGCGTTGTTTGTCACAAACCGAGCATAGGTGCTTCAGAAAGCAGTCTCCGAGCCTCCGCTTGGTCTCGCCAATGTAGAGGAGGCCACATTGGGAGCAGGGAATATAATAGACACATTAGCGGGGGGATGTGCAGGGAACATCTGTCTAATGTGGAAGGTTTTTTGGGGCCTGGGATGGGGGTGAGGTTCTACAACTACACTGGCCCTATCCCCCACCTCTTTCTCTGTTACATCAATGACTGTAATGGCATCACCTCGTGCTCCCATGAGGATCTCAAACAGTTCATCAACTTTATTAACACCTTCCACCCCAACCTTAAGTTGACCTGGACCATCTCCAATACCTCTCTCTCCTTCCTGGACCTCTCTGTCTCCATCTCTGGTGACCACCTCAAAACTGATATCTATTGCCAGACCACCGACTCCCACAGCTACCTAGCCTACACTCCTCTCACCCACCCTCCAGCAAAAATGCGATCCCCTATTCCCAAGTCTTCTGCCTCCACTGCATCTGCTCCCAAAATGAGGCATTCCACTCCCGAACATTCCAGATGTCCTCCTATTTCGAGGACTGCAACACCCCCCAGTCGTCGAAAATACCCTCAACCACATCTTTTGCGATTCCCACACCTCAGCCTTCACACCCCCTCCCTGCAATATAAATAAAGACAAAATTCCCCTTGTCCTTGCATATCACCCCATTAACCTCCAAATTCAACGCATCATTCCCCGCCACTTCCGCCATCTGCAATCTGACCCCAAACCAAGGATATATTTTCTTCCCTGTCCTTATCTTCCTTCCGGAGGGACCGCTCTCTCAGCGACTCCCTCGTCCACTCCATCCTCCGACTAGCCCCACTACCCCCGACACCTTTCCCTGCAACCGCAGGAAGTGCTACACCTGCCATCCCCCCACCTCACCCCCATCCCAGACCCCAAAAAAGCTTTCCACATTAAACAGATGTTCCCCGCTAATGTGGTCATCTTCCAGCTGCCCTTGTGTGGTCGGTGATATTACCTTGGGTAATACAACTTCAGCTTCTCAGCTTCCAAGGACGGAGTAGGAATCAATCAGCTAGGGAAACAGAGTATGGCTCGGGAATGCAAATCGATGGCTTCCTGCGCTGGATGTTAGATAAACAGTATAATTTAGAGGTAGTGGTGGCGTTGAGAGAGAGGGTGGTGAAATATATCTGGATATCATGTGACTCTAGCACGTCATGGACTAGGGAGGGAAGGAAATTGATTCCTTTAATTTTCCTTGGCCTCTGTCTGTAAGCAGAGGTGTTTGTTTATTGTTGATGACCTCTTCCATCACCTCACAGTGTCTGGACTGTGTCCTTATATTTGCCGATTGGGACTTTCCAGGATTGTAGTCAACTTGCAGGCATGGTTTAGTTCAGCAAAGTTTCAGTTGAGCAATTAATCCAAAAAGTATAACTTTTACAACAACTTTTGATCTTCTTTGTTGGCAGGATGCTGTGCTTTCTGTTGACGTTGGTGAGATGCAGAACAAAGCTGAGAATAGGATGGGTTAGTCCATAAGGGTTCTAGAGGTGACAGAGAGGAAACGGGGCCAGAGCCCTGGGTTGTGAGAAGATAAGGTGGGGGACCCAGTGCCACCCAGCTGGTGAGGCATTGGAGGTCAATGGTGCTGCCAGTGATGCCACATGTTGCAGACAGTCTGAGAAGATCAAAATGCCTCATTTTCTGGAACAACTTGATTTAATTATTCATCTAGCCTCTAAAGACATTAATCCCAGAAAGCCGCCGCGACTGTCCACTGTCTAAGATGACAAAGAAATCTTGATCAACTAGGTCAATGGGCTGAGGTGCGGCAGATGGAGTTTAATTTGGATAAATGCAAGCTATCACACTTTGGTAAAACAAACAAAGACAGGACTTATACAGTTTAAAGTAGGGTCTTGGATAGTGTTGTAGAGCAGAGAAACCTAGGGGTTCAGGCACGTAATTCTTTGAAGTTTGCGTTACAGGTAGACAGAATGGTTAAAAAGGCATTTAGCACTCTTGCCTTCATTGCTCAGACCTTGGAGTATAGGAGTAGGGATGTCATGTTGAGGTTGCACAGCCATTGGTGAGGACTGTTCTGCTTGCTCTCTAATAGAAAGGAAACTAGAGAGGATTCGGAAGAGATTTACCAGGATGCTGCTGGGAATGAAGGGTTTGAGTTATAAGGAGAGGCTGGATAGGTTGGGGCTATTTTTCACTGAAGTGTAGAAATTGAGGGGTGACCTTACAGATGTTTATAAAATCATGAGGGGTATAGATAAGGCGAGTGGCATATTTTTAAGGTGAGAGAAGAAATATCTGAAAAGACATGAGGGGCAACCTTTCTACGCAGACAGTGGTTCCCATGTGGAATGAACGTCCAGAGGAAGTGGGCTACAGCTGCAATGTTTAAAAGGCATTTGGATAAGTATATGAATAAGAAATGTTTGGAGGGATATGTGCCAAACACAGGCAGGAGGCGTTAGTTTAGTTTGGGATTATGGTCAGCATGGATTAGTTGGACTGAAGGGTCTGTTTCCATGCTGTGTAACTCTGAGACCATTATTCCAGGCATTGTTCCCACCAGTCAAGTACAAATTGGCATATTCCGCAGCACCAAGGCTCGCTGCAGCTCTAAAGACAACAAGACACCACAACTTTTCACTCCTGCTCTCCCTAACCCCCTCCCCTGGTGCAGTCATTTTTTTAAAAAAAATGTTTCTGACCCGGTATCTGGCTGCGTTACTGGGGGAGGTTGTTTCTGGGGTTGGCTGCGTCGCATGTCAATGCAGCCGGCTTCGCGAGGCTAACATGTTACTTTTTATATTTTACTGGAGGATTGCTCAAGGTTACTCGTGAGCAGTTATTGCTCAGCCTGCTTCACGCTGCCCTGTTCTAAATCCACCTCCCCCCATGACACCCCACCTGCCAACCTTCCCTTCCTCACTGTGCCCTCTGTAACTGCAGCTTC
Organism: Stegostoma tigrinum; assembly: GCF_030684315.1. NCBI lineage: Eukaryota > Metazoa > Chordata > Chondrichthyes > Orectolobiformes > Stegostomatidae > Stegostoma > Stegostoma tigrinum. The sequence continues at coordinate 2,591,271 of NC_081371.1, read as the reverse complement.
TCTGTTGCCTGTGTGCACACTTATCACAGCATGATGGTAATGTGAGAGATTCGTTCTGTCGGCTGTGGACAAGTCTGCACAAGTTGGATAATGGTAAGATTTCACGCGTTCCTATGGATACATTTATCTAAAATGTGGCCTTCATGGAATGGTTACAGCACAGAAAGAGGCCATTCAGCCCATTGGATCACATGTTCTCCGAAAGAGCTGTTCGAGTACTGTGCGCTCTCTCTCTCTCTCTCTCTCTCTCCCTCCCCCCGCCATAATCTGCCATATTCGACCCTGTCCCCTACAACGCTCCCGTGCTGCACCCAGATCCGAATCCACTTGTCGTAGCTGGGAATCTCCTCGTCTCAGGATGGCTTCTCAGATCTGTACCCTTTCGTTCTCAATCCTGCCACCAATGTGAGCAGTTTTTCCCCACTCTGTGCTCTGCCTAACACAACAAAAATGAGGCTATACAATGGAAAGATCCCAGTCAGCATGGATTAAAACAAACGCGCTCAAGGACACACAGGAGTGTTTGACGGTAAGCTGTTGTTTCTCAGACTGGAGGTTGAGAGCAGTGAAGTCACCCCACCCTCCCAAAGGTCATTATCAGAGCCACCGCAGGTTTGAATATAACTGGATAGTGGATCGCAATTGGAATAAATTTCTAAAAGTCGCTGATGATTAAAGTTGGAGCTGTGGGAGGACTCTGCAGACGATGGACAATCTAAGACCCGCATTTTATCCAGCACTTTCTACAGCCATTGGGACAGGGCGTCAAGTGTTTTGAAATCCGTGTAGGAGCTGTGGCAGCCAGTGTGAACATGGCCAACTCCCCCAGGCAGCAGAGAGTAGATACTCTGTTTCTGTGATTGGGCGAGTAGGTCTGACTTAGTTCGATGGAGTTTAAAAACAGGAGGAATATAGAGAGTTGGGGAGATTAGGTGGGGTGGTGGTAAGGGTCATTGAGGGCTATCGATGAACAGAAAGTAGGCAACACTCTGTAGCGACATAGGAATGTACCATTAGGAACAATAGTAGGCCACTCAGCCCCGCTAGCCGTAAGATTTTCACCTCAAGTCCACATTCCCACCTGGACCCACCCCCTCCCCCCAACCTGATGAAACCTTTCATCATAATAAAATGTGAGGCTGGATGAACACAGCAGGCCAAGCAGCATCTCAGGAGCACAAAAGTTGACGTTTCGGGCCTAGACCCTTCATCAGAGCATCTTCATCTCCAGCATCTGCAGTTCCCATTATCTCTGAAACCTTTCATCACCTTGTTTAACAAGAACCTGCCCAAAGAATGTTCAAGGGGTCTGCTTCCACCACTTTTTGTGGAAGAAAGCCTCAAAAACTCTGAGAAAGAAATTCTCCTCTCTGTTTTAAACAAAGACCCCATGGTCCTAAATTCTCTCAGAAGAGCAAAGCACTCTTCCCATGCCTACCCTGTCAAAACCTCTCTGCGTTTTTGTACACTTCGGTGCTGCTGCTCCTCATGTATATAGATCGGTTCCTCTTTTTATCACCTCTCAATCTAAATGTGTCTCATGCTCCAATGCCTCAAATATGTCTCCTTGCTGCCAATACCCAGTCTCCCCTACACCTGTACCCTACCTTTGCAACTCCTGTTGCCTGTAGCTGCCTCCCCCTGCATTTCTTTTATAAAATTAAAGTTGGAGGGTGGGAAAGGATGATGGAGAGGTTAGAATAACCCACGCTTTCTGATGCAGAGCAGAGAGGAGTGGATGGCCAGGCTGGGAGCGAGTAAACTAGGACTGCCCTGATCCCAGTTGCAATGTATGGGCATTTGGTCATTGCCCATTGGGAAAGAGGAGGGGGAGCTGGGTGACATGGTGTGGTCTGTAGATGGGCAAAGCGATGGAGCAAGGACAGAGTCCTGCTGGAAGGAGGGCCAGAAAGAGGGGCAGTATCTCTGCCCAGGGCTGGGTGCCACCATCGTAGGCTGACAACTAATGGGCAGGGCCCAGGCTGCTGGGTTTTGAACTTGAGAACAGGAGGAGGATCATCTAATGGCACATTCAAGGGGAAGGATTGGCCAATTACAACTGAGGCCAGTGAGGGAGCCAGCCAATTAGACACATAGGTCAACTTGACTTAAAGTTGGTCACTCTGTACTTGTTAGAAGGGGGAAAGATTAAGAGGAAAGCTGCTTCTGAGTCTGATAGCCCCCCTGGTCTTGTTTGTATGACCTTTGACCTTCCCTGACCTTCTGATGTCTCTCCTCAAGGTGCAAGAAGGCCATTTTGTCAAGGAGAACTTCCACGAGCTTTGCTGGACTTTAACGGCCAAGAAAAACTACAAACCCTCAAGAGGCCAGGGCCTGATCTCGGAGTCAAGCGCCTTCAAACTCTGGTGCCTCTTTAACTTTTTGTCGGAAGACAAGTACCCCTTGGTGATGGTCCATGAGGAGGTGAGACTCTGCCCCTTGGGGTCTGGGTGAGGGCTCAGGTACAGGGCCGTGAGGAGCTTGAGGGGTTGGGAAGTAGCTTTGAGCTTTGTTGAAGGGTGGATATGAGCACCTCACACGCCAAGTCCTGAGGCAACAATAACCTGCATTTGTGCGGCATCGTTAGCATTGAAAAAAAACACTTTCTGGGAATGCAATTGGACGAAATATTTAGGCCGGCCGGGGAAAGAGATAATACAGCAGATCACTTAATGCTTGCTCGAAGGTGAAGGTTCGAAGGATCTTTGAGAGGATTAGGGAGGGAATTTTGGAGCTGGACCTGAGGATGCGATTAAAACTGGGAATGTTACAGAATTTCAGATTCTCGTGGACCCGCTGAGGCTCAGAGAGTTGGAAACTGTCACATGGATAGGGGAGGGCTAGGGTATGGGGCAAAGGAGTGTTTTTATGGAGACAGGGATGTTAGGATTTGATCCCCCTTTGACAGAAAATCATTGCTTATTTGGGGTAAAGATTAGCACTGCTGTTCATGCTGCACATAAGCCAGTGGGTGATGACAACACCCTGAGGTGAGTGGGGGAATGAGGGGTCGGGAGAGAGTAGGATTTTAATGTCGGGCGTTCCAGAGTGATTTACAGATCTGATGTGATTCTGCTGGACGAATCTGGAGCCTCAGTATTGACTGTTAATCTCGAGACAATCAGACTTTAAGCCTAGGCCCCAAAATTCCTGTTAGAAGCAATTTTGTGCTTTTTTCCTCCACGCTCCCATCTGAAGTGGATTGCATTTAAAATGAGGCCCTATGTTGTACCTGCACTAGGAGCAGCTGTAGGCCATTCGGTCCCTGAAGTCTGTTCCATCACTCGTTGAGAATGTGTGACTGAGCCAATTGTGGTCATTTCCATAATCTTTGACTCTTCATTAGCGAAGAATCTATGCGGCACCCTCCTAACAATATTCATTGATCCCTCGCTTCCCCGCCCCACCCCAACTCTGCTGGTGTCTGGGGAAGTGTGTTCCAAAGACACATGACATTCAGAGAGAAAAGATTTCTCCTCCTATCTTAACAGCGAGAGCCAGTTGTTTACATCCTCTGGTGCTAACGTCGTACTGAAACAATGTCAAGATGAGCAGGAAAACCCCAGAAACAGGCAACTGCTTGTGAAAACGCAGCCTCAGTTTTAGCGTTAACAAAGCAGTAATTTTAACATCATTATTCATTTTTGCTGCCGCCCCACATTGTCAACTTGCTCTGTCTGACTCGCCGCGTACAAAACCACCCTGTCCCACTCTCCCATTGCCTTGTCTTCATTCTACAGTTTGGTGGGTCTCGATAGCCTGTTTCTGGGGTTGTAGGCACTGCATAATTTGATTAAAATTTAGATCAATTATAAAGACTGTGATCTGGTGACACCACAAACCACACTGCAGTTTATTGTTATTGATTGAGATTGTCATAAATCCCTTTTTTATCAAACAGTTTCAAAAGAGAGCGTGAGCGTGAGCGTGAGTGCGAGTGCTCTCCCTGTGTCACTCTCTGTCTCTTTCAGTTCCTGGTCAATTCAACAAGTTGGTTTCAATACACTCCTTGTGATCAAATCACTTCCTGGCATCCTCCCATCTCTCTGTGTAATCTGCCCCAGGCCCACCGTCTCTGAGATACCTATTCTCCTGGTCTCTTGCACTCCACCTGTGTGAATTTAACACTCCTCCACTGATGGCCCAGTTACCTCGACTCTGAGCCCTGGAACTCTCTACCTTCCTGCCTTGCCTTCCTCCCCTGAGACACTGTTTAAAATCTGCCTCTTGCTCAGCTGATCTGTTGCTTTGTGTCTCATCCTCCTTTCTATCATTTCTGTACAATGTCTTGTATATCAGTGAAGTTCTGTAAAAGAACAGACTGTCGCTATTGTTCCTGTTTTCACATTCAAGTACCAGAATAAGTACATACACGAAGACACTGCTTCAAGCACTGACATCGTCGGAAATCAATGGGAAATAGGGCAGTATGGGATGGACCCAGTAGGAGTTGGGGAGGTGCTGAAGGGGAGTGGGGGTAAGGGCCCCCAGGAGGTGTGGCGGGGGAGGGTGTGGATGCTGTGCAGGAGGCGTGCGGGCAGGGGGCCCCCCAAGAGACGTGGGGGAAGGGTGACCACCAGGAGGCATGGGGAAGTGGTCCAGGAGGTGTAGAGGGAGGGCCCCAGGAGGAATAGGGAGAGGAGCCCCAGGTGGAATCAGGTTGAAGGGCCCAGGAGGTGTGGGGGTCGGGTCCCATGTGGAGTCAGGGTAGGAGCCCAGGACAACTCAAGGCAGGCACCCACAATCAGTGGAGGAGCCACAAGGGGGAAGGATTTAGGAGGTGGGTCGGAGGTGGGGGACAGGTAGGGCTAAAGGAAGGGAGGGAGGGAGTTGTGGAGGTAAAGGGTAATGGGAGGGTAGGTTGTCACTGAAATACATCTGTGTTGAGACTGCAGATGTTATTTAAAACCAAATACATAATTTTATTCCACAAAAAGAAACAAATATAGAAGACATTGAGAAAGATATTGAGGCCAATGTCAAAATTTCCCACACAATCCATTACAGAAACTCATTCCGAAGCAGTTCGCTCAGATTTTAAATCTTTAGTTAGCTGATACTGTCCACTCTCTGTTTCGTGAACTGTGGAGACAATTTTATGAAAGCAGAGACAGTAGGAACTGCAGATGCTGGAGAATCTGAGATAACAAGGTGTAGAGCTGGAGGAACACAGCAGGCCAAACAGCATCAGAGGAGCAGGAAGGCTGACGTTTCAGGCCTAGACCCTTCTTCAGAATCCAGTAGCATGAGCCTCACAGGATTTAGATTGCCTAAATGCTCTCTCATTGGCAGCTTGAAGATTTCTATCCAAACTGCCCTGGCTTTAAATCTTCACAGGCTAGAAACCACTTCTACTAAAGAGCTGTTCTCTTCTTCCTTCTAACCTAAATTGTTAGGACGTGACAAATTTGTCCCAAAGTAATTTCTTTTTACTCTGCATGTCATTAAGTCCCCAGCACAAGCATTATAGCCATTAACATTACAGTGGTTCTCCTAAGCACTTGATTGCAGTCACACGCTTATCTTAGTCATTATGTATTTAGGTCACAGTTCTGTGTGATTTTCTAACCTCTTAAAACAAAACTTTACAGAATTGGTCTTCTACCTCTAATGTAAAATCCCACTTCCCACAAATGGTGAATATATCTTTATAATCACAGCTGGCCGTGTGTTAGTTGACCAGCTGATCAGATGGATTAATGGCTGATTGCCTGTTTGCTAAAGATGTTTCAGAGCAACCAGTTGTTGTTAGCTCTGACTTTTGGCCTGAGCTGCTGTCTTCAGGAGAGCGAGGTGAGAGTCAATGTCAGGGCAGCCAACCATAGGACCTTTCCTATTGGAGCTGGGTGGCACAGTGACTCAGTGGGCAGTGCTGGTGCCTCACAGCGCCAGGGACTCAGGTTCGATTCCAACCCCGGGTGACTGTGTGCGGAGTTTGCACATTCTCCCCGTGTCTGCGCGGGTTTCCTCCTGGTGCTCTGGTTTCCTCCCACAGCCCAAAGATGTGCAGGCTCGGGTGGATTGCTAAATGCAGGGTTATGGGGTAATGGGGATGGGTCTCAGTGGGATTCTGAGATCTGGCTTCTTTATTTTGTTTGCTGAGATTGGCCACGATCGCTGAGGAGGCTCCTGATTCAGCCTAAAGAGGCAGACGGGCCCTTGATTTTAACCCTTTAGCTTAGCACTCATTGCCCTTCCCTGAAGGACATCGGTGAATCAGATGGGTTTTTCCGACAATGTTTATCATTAGACTCTTAATTCCAGGTTTTTATTGAATGGAAATTCATCCGCCCTGGTGGGATTTGAAACTGGGTCCCCGGAACCCTTAACCGAGTCTCTGGAATAACTGACCAGGAGTAATGCCTGTAGGCTCCTGCCTCCCCTTAGGTTAGACCTGGCAGGAAAGGCACCCATCCCATCCCTCACTGGATACAGCTCTCACCTCTGAGTTAGGTCACATCCCACTGCAGTCTCTTCAAATCATCTCATGTTTTTTCCCCCTCCCCAGTGTTTTCAAAGTCAGTTTCTAGCTCGGCTTTTGCTGGCACGTGGTTATTGGTGGTTTTGAGATCCCCATCTCTGTGCTGCTAGTTTTTCAGAACAGCCATATCATTGCTCACCATCGGAAAATATAAATAGATCTGAGATCGCTGATTATCAACTCCTGCTCAACTTCAGTTCTCTCTCTCTCTGAGTGTGTGTGTGTGTGTGTGTGTGTGTGTGTGTGTGTGTGTGTGTTATGGCAGTCGTATTGAGCCATCTGTTTGAGCAAAGTTCACTGTCTTTCCTTTCCTTAGCCCGTGGGCTGTGGTTGGCGGTTAACCACACGCTTCGCAGCTTGGCCCAGTTATTCTCGAGCCTTGGTACTCAATGAGATATTTTATTTTTGTGTCCACATTTCCTGTCAAGATAGTCAGCAGGCACCACCTTACCCCAGTACGGATGGAGAGATGACCTTTTAGGGCAGCAAGGGGGGGGTTGCTCTCTCTGACATGTCTTCTCTGAGGGGAGTGAATTCCATCCATGGTCTGTGAGGGGAATTTCCACACACTGCTCATGGGATTGGAACATAAGGACTGACCGACTGATTCTAAATACTGGCTCTCAGCATTCAGAGTGGCCACAGCAATTGTCACAACTCTATACAAACCACCTACCTTTGTTCTTCATATAACGATCTAGACCTTGCAGTGGGAGCCAATAGGAAACAGCTTTAGTGTATTAGGGCAGCACTCAGTGGTTAGCACTGCAGCCTCAGTGCCAGGGACCCACGCTCCATTCCATCCTCAGGCAACTGTCAGTGTGGAGTTTGCACATTCTCCCGGTGTCTGCGTGGGTTTCCTCTGGGTGCTCCGGTTTCCTCCTACAGCCCAAAGATGGGCAGGTTAGGTGGATTGGCTGTGGAAAATTGTCCTGTAGTGTCCAGGGATCTGTAGGCTAGGTTGGTTAGCCGTGGGAAATGTGGGATTACAGGGATGAGATTTGATGCTGTTCGGAGCAGACCCGATGGGCCAAATGGCCTCTTTCCCCACTGTGGGAATTCTGTGATTCTATATAGGGGTCATGTAAACTGGGAGGCAAGGGTCAAAAAAAGTTATTTTCAGGCTAGTGCTAGTTTTTTTTGGGCCTATATTTTGGCTTTTGGCACTCCTTTATTGTTCTCATCAATTTCTTTAATGAAGTGATGTACTCCAGTTGTAACAATACATTTGTATTTACACACTGTTATTTGGACCCAACCCACCCCACCCCCAAAAGCAGAATTCATTACTAACCTCAAGGATTCTCAGTGTTCCATTAAAGCCACAACAAATGGGAAAAAAATTTGTTTCAGAGACCCATAGTACACACTAGGAGTTAGTGAGAAGAGGATTTTACATTGGGATTATCTGTCAAATACATTAGGGACACTTAAGCAACTGTTAGGCGCATGGGTGATAGTAAAATGAAGGGTGTGCAGGTTAGTTTTGATCTTAGAGGAGGATAATAGGTCGACACCACATCATGGGCCGAAGGGCCTGTATTGTGCAGTACCGTTCTGTGTTCTATATACACTGGGACTCAATGAGTAGTGGATTTTACATTGGAATTCTCTACACTGGGAGTCAATGAGAGGTTGGTTACTATACTGAGATCATAATTTTAAAATTTATTTTTCTTTCAAACTTCTTTCTTTCTCACTGTTAATTCACAGTGCAGTCTTTGTTTGTTTGAACTGAATTTATTAGTAGCTGAAGATCCAGCTTCACCCCTGGCTGCAGTCATGACAAGTGGTACTGAATGGGCCAGAGATGCCCATAGGGTGTTGGCCTGGGGGTTGGGGGAAGGGACTCAAGAGGAAGCACCACGTTTGGCCAGTTCCCCTATGTCCGTCTAATATTCCTGTCCTGATCGATGCAGGTTGGGTATTTGCTGAGGAAAGTATTCACGGCAACTGGACAGGAATGGCTACACGAAGAGGAGCTGGCTGAGTACTTCTCCCAGAATCCTTCGCTGTCTGGGGCGGTCACAGTCTGGCAGTTCCTGGAGATGATGGAATCGGGAAGGTTCACGAAACCAGCCAGCAAGGAATCTCTCGCTCTGGGAATCCAGTCCGTTTACGAGGAGCTGGTGTTGGACGTAATGCAGAAGGTCAGTGGGACTTTCCGAAACCCTTCATAGTGTGTGTAAACAGTGTGCAGAGTGTCACTCAACATCGCATTGCTGTCCCCATCCTTCACCTGCAAGGGGCCTATAGTACATTTGGAGTTTCAGATGGTATTTGGTAAGGTACCACACATTCCGCTACTTAATAAGTTAAGAGCCCACAGTGTTGGGGGTAATATATCAACGCAAATAGAGGATTGGCTAATTCATTGAAGATAGAGTTAAGACAAGGGGGGCATTTTCAGAATGCAACCCATAACCAGGGGAGGGCCGCAGGGATCAGTGCTGGCGACACAATTTACAATATATGTTAATAGCGTAACAAGGAATCTGCAGACGGACATAGGTTAAGTCAGTGTGTAAAAACTTTGCAGATGAAATATAATGTGGGGAAATGGGTATACACTTCAGCATGAAGAATAGAGGAACTGAATATTATTTAAATGGAGAAGGACTGCAGAAAGTTACAGAACAGAGGGATTTTGGGAGTCCTTGTCCATGGATCTCTAAAGGCAAGCTTCCCATTTCAGTAGTAATAGTGAAGGCAAATGTGATGTTGGCCTTTATTTCAAAGGGAATGGAGTGGAAGAAGTAGGAGGGTTTGCTAAAACAATGAAAGGCACTAGCCAAACCACAGCCGGAATACTGAGAACAAATTTGGACTCCTTTTGCCTAAGGAAAGATATGCTGGCATTGGAGGCAGCCCAGAGAAGGTTCACTAGGCTGATCACAGGTATGGAGGGACTGTCTTATGAGAAGAGATTGAGTAGGCTGGGCCTGTACTCCTACAAGAATGATTGAAACATACATTCTTAGGGGACTTGATAGGGTAGACGTGAAAAGGTTGTTTTTCCTCTGATGGGAGAGTCTAGCACCAGAGGGCATAACCTCAGAATAAGACATTACCCATTTCAGACAGAGGAAAGGAGGAATTTCTTCTCTGAGGGGAGTGAATCTGTGAAATTCTTTAGTGCAGAGGGCTGCTGAGGCTGGGCTGTTAAGTATATTCAAAGCTGAGATAGACAGATTGTTAATCAGTCAGGGAATTGAGAGTTAAGAGGAAACGGCAGGAAAGTGGAGTTGAGGGTTGTCAGATCAGCCTTGATCTTATTCATTTGCAGAGTAAACTCAACGGGCTGAATGGCCTACTGCTTCTACATTTTAGGGCATATGAAAAGGACAGTTTTAGGTTTCACCCAAACCCAACAGCCCTCCTTGGTTTTGGAAGGGACCTGTGAAGACCATCAAGATATCAGCCTTGCATGAATACACTTGGTATGGACTGTGTACGGTCCCAGGTCTGAATCTGACTCCATGCTGAGTTAACCAATCTCAGCTGGACTACACAACCTGGCCTCAGGACCCCTGTGCAAAGGGGCGAGAAGCTGTGTTAAACAATACGGGGAGATATGAAGCTGGGGTGTGAGGTATTGTTCATCTTCTCAGCTGGTTATACACCTTGTTGTCTTCCTCTTCTGTTCTTCTTGCTTTTCCTTCAGCTCCCTGGTCTCTTGATCTTGCACCACTTTCTATGGCCCTTGAGACAGATTCTCGTATTCTTCGTCCATCCAGTTTTCCTTTCTTTCTCCTGCTCCTTTTTCTACCTGCCTGTTTCTCTTCTCTTCTTCAGGAGGAATGCGTTCTGAGAAATCAGCCCAGAAGACAAACTGTGTTCTTCTGTCTCCATGGAAGCTGCCTCTCCCGCCATGTACTCCCAAGTGTTTACTGTTTTAGTTTTGGATTTCCGATATTGGCACTATTTTGCTTTTGCAATTTGACAAGATGCCTGGTGTCAACTTCCTCAGGGTTTCCTCATTGGCCCCTGGTGCCCTCCACCATTGCACAGCCAGCTAGTGAATATGAATGTCCTGAGAGATCCTCTCCGGGAACATCCAATCCTGACTTGGAGCTATTCCAACATCCCTTCAATGTCCCTAGGTACAAATCCTGAAACTCCCTTCCTGTCAGCACGTGGGTGCGACAGTTCAAGAGGTGGCTAAGCATTTTTATTGTCATTTTCAATCAAATTTACCCACACTAACCCACCCAGGGACCCTTTGCTGTCTGTAAGTGATTGTAAAAGGCATCGGTCTCAGAAAATAATGCCTTGTCCGACTGAATGCTGCAGGAGGAGCTGCAAGATACTTTCTACTTTCTATAATAATCCTTTATCTATAAATAAATCTAGACAGTGATTTAGCCAATTCAGAGGTGTCTGCAGAAGGTGGTGACATTATCTGAACACTACTCCTTACATGCCACATAACAGTTTGTACAACACTGTCTCCAAAGATTGTAGTCTCACTAGGAACTAAGTGCTTGCCACTGGTTAGATCAGTAGCAGGTGCCAAGCAATGAGTACAATGGAACTGACCAGTGAACAGCAGAATGGGAGGGAGATTGGGAGACAGCCCAGTTTGCCAGGAGTGTGCAGAATCTGCCCCTATTCCTGGCACATCCTTTAAAATGACTTAAGATTCCAAATAGATGGCAATGATAAAGCAGAGATAACGGGAACTGCAGATGCTGGAGAATCCAAGATAACAAAATGTGAAGCTGGATGAACACAGCAGGCCAAGCAGCATCTCAGGAGCACAAAAGCTGACTTTTCGGGCCTAGACCCTTCATCTCTGATGATCAGAGGTGAAGGGTCTAGGCCCGAAAAGTCAGCTTTTGTGCTCCCGAGATGCTGCTTGGCCTGCTGTGTTCATCCAGCTTCACACTTTGTTATCTAACAATGATAAAGCAGCCTGCTTGTAATCTGCTCAATTAGCTGGCTCCTCAGCCAGTCTGGAAGGAAAATGACAATGGGGACATTTGAGGGTAAATATAGTTGTGTTTTGTTTAATTCCTTCATGAGATGTGGCCAGCAATTATTCCCAAGCCCACTCAACCTTGAGATGGTGGCGGTGAGCTGCCTTCTTGAGCCGCTTCAGTCCTCCTGCTGTGGGTTGACCCACAATGCCCTTAGGGAGGGAATTCCAGGATGTTGACCCAGCGAAAGTGAAGGAACAGTGATATATTTTCAAGTCAAGATGGTGAGGGGCTTGGTGGGGAACTTACAGGTAGTGATTTTCCCATATATCTGCTGCCCTTGTCCTTCAAGATGAAGGTGGTCTTGGGTTTGGAAGGTTCTGTCTGAGGACCTTTGGTGAGTTATGAGATTCTTGCAGATAGTACACACTGTTGCTACTGAGCCTCGGTTGTGGAGAAAGTGAATGCTTGTAGATGTAGTGCCAATCAAGCGGGCTGGTTTGTCCTGGATGGTGCCAATCTTCCTGAGTGTTGTTGGAGCTACACCCATCCAGGCAAGTGGGGAGTATTCCATCACACTCCTGGTTTGTGCCTTGTAGATGGTGGACAGGCTTTGGGAGTCAGGATGTGAGTAACTGCCATAGTATTCTGACCTGTAATTGTAGCCACTGCATTTTTGTCGTTAGTCCAGTTCAGTTACTTTTCAGTGATAACCGTCAGGATGTTGACTGTGGGGTTTCTGCAATGATAATGCCTTTGAAAGTCAAAGGATGCTGGTTAGATTGTCCCTTTTTTGAGATGGTCATTACCTGGCACTTGTGTGGACTGAATATTACTTGCCACTTATCAGTATAGCCCTGGAAGTGGTGGAAGTTTCTGCATATGGACGTGAGGAGGGATGAATGATGCTAAAAGTTGTTTAATTGTTGTCAAACATTCACACTTTGATTAAAACAGCTGTAAATAGTTGGTTAGGAAACCACACCCTGCAGAGAGACAGATGGAGGATCCACAGACAGTCACCAACACTTAAGAGAATGAAGGAGAGTTAGGAGCCTGTATGTCTAAAACAACATGAGAGAAAGCAGGGACAGCAGCTTCGGAGAGGGAGAGGAAACAGCAGTGTTGCGAAGTTGGGTAGAGTACTTGTGGGTTGGGAGGCAGGAAGCTAGAATTCAGCATTTGTAAAATGCGAGGAGAGGGAAGCGTTGTGTGGTCCCTTTAAAAGATCAGGTGCTTTTTCTGTGCTTAGAGATTTAAAATGGATATCTGTGAGCAGCAGCTTGAAAGTTTACAAGTACACACGGAGCACCTCAATTGAAGCATTTGTACTGAAAAGCTGTACAGTTAGTAGGCTAAGCAGCAGTTTTTAACCAAGACAACGCTTTTAAATTCCAGCCAATCAATTTGAACTAATTATCAAAAATTTCTTAAGAAGGGTCCCAACCCGAAACGTCAAGCTTTCCTGCTCCTCTGCTGCTTGGCCTGCCATGTTCATCCAGCTTCACACCGTGTTATCTCAGATTCTCCAGTATCAGCAGTTCCTACTGTCGCTATAAACTTAAATCAGATGGTTTTGATAACATAGTATAAATCCTATTTTAAGAAATATTGATGAGTCATCAAGGATATAAAAGATGGGGAATGTTGGACGAAGCCACAGGGCTTGCTGCCATCCGCCAGAGCTAATAGCCCTCAGCTCCTGAGAGAAGCGCTTGCTCTCACAGCCTCCTCTATGTGTCAGAGAAAGCACCATCTAAAATAACAGTGGTATCAACAGCACAACTAGTTAATATTCTTGACAGAAGAATTGATGGAGAAGGCACAGAACATTCTGGAAGAGATAACCTGGCTGAAATTTTGAGAGGGTGAATTCTTTTTTTTTGTATACAAGTGGGACTCGTATTTATTGGAACAGCATACCATTAGAATCTTGTTTTACTTGGAAATAGTTAGTACCTAGAAGGGATTTATTCAGTTTGCTAGTGGTTTAGTTACTTTGATCACTGTTAAGAGTTAGATAAATAAATTGTTAATGTTGATTTTGAAATGAGTGTCAGGGATTTATTTTATTTAACCAATAAAGTTGCTGAAAAGCAGGATACACTACTTTTCACTCTCTCTTTTTACAGATTGAGGTATGGTGCACCTCTTTGGTTATTTTGGTTTTAGGCCTTAGCTGTGGCGGGGTGTCAGCTTCTGCTTTATAACAGACTTGGGGCTCATCGCCCAGGATTTGGCAGATTTGAACAGATTGAGGGTACGACAGACCCCAGCATATTTAAACAGACTTGGGAACTAGTCTCTTAGACCTTTAAATAAAGCTTATGTGACAAGTGGAAAATCTGTTTAATTTTTGTTGCTTGTTGCAAAAGTAGGGAAAATGGCTCTTAATGTTGCTTTTAAAGAGGTTCTGGGGGTCAAAGATGCTTCACAAATTTGCCAAGCAAGTTTAGAAAGACAGAAAAAGGTGACACTTCTAGAAGTGCCAAAATTGGGTTTAACTGGGGATAGTGGGAAAGCTGAAATTGTAACAGTTAGCCAAGCATTTAGGTGTATCAGATAAGCAATCAAGTGCAGTGGAATTAGAAAAAAATTAAATTGCAAATGAGACAACTGAAGTTACAGGTTAAAGAAAGGGAAATAATGTTCCTAGCTGAAGAGAAAGAAAGGATAGCCAGGGCAGAAGGGAAGGAAGGGGAAAGAATGTTTGAGTTAGAAAAGATGAAGGTGGAATTTGAAACAAAAAGACTTCAAATGGCAGATGTAAACGTACAAGATAGAAGTGATGATGAGCAAACCCATTTTAGCCAAAGGCCTGGGAGGCTGATATACAAATGTGCCCAAACGTTACCAAAACTTGGTGAAATAGATGTAGAAATATTTTTCATTTCCTTGGAGAAGTTGGCTAGACGAATGAACTGGTCAAAGACTGTGTGGGTAATGTTAATTCGGACCAAGTTGGTACATAGGGCTAGTGAGGTGTTTGCAGCTTTTGTCAGGAGATTTATGAAGGAGTGAATGCTGTTCTGAGTTTCTACAAACTGGTATCGGAAGCATATAGACAACAGTTCAGAAATGTCAGAAAAGGACCGGATCAGACCTGTCTCAAATTTGAAAGAATTAAACAGAGCAAATTTGACGTGGATGAGAGCATTAAAGATAGAAAAGACAGAAGAGGCTCTTGGAGACATTATTCTGCTGGAAGAGTTTTAAAAACTCACTTCTAGCAGTGATAAGAACTCACGTGGAGGAACAGAAAGGTGAAACCGCATGCAGAGCTGCACAGATGGTGATGAATACATATTGGTATGTAAATTGAAATCCAGCTTCCGACAGCAATTTTATTCCATGAGGGACAGAGGTTGGGAAAGAGGGTCATCCTCCGATGAGAAACAAAATGTAGGTCGCACTGGGAACAGTTTACCGTGTGTGAGAAAAGAAACCCAAGTGGGTGGAAAAGAGGTGAAAGACCTTGGGTGTCTTTGTTGCAATGGGGTGGGACATTCAAAGTCACAGCGCTGGTGGTTTAAGAAAAGCACTAGGGATAAAGGATGTGGTAGAAGAGGCTAAACCAGTGGGATCAGTTGAGATAGTGAAGGAAGTTGAGGAGCTGCAGGAGAATGCACAGTCTAGTCATGGGCTGGATAGTAAGATAGCGCCCAATCCATACTGATAGAATTTACTGAGGTGGAACAGGCAGAGAAGGTAAAGAAGTTAAAATATTGAGAAATATGGGAGCTAGTCCGTGCCTAATAGTAAGAGATGAAAATATTTGCACTCCTTCTGAAATGTTGCCTGAGAGAGTGGTATTCTGTGGAATAAATGGAGAGAGGAGTAGTGTTCCCCTGTGTAAGATAAGGCTAGAAAGTCCCATCGAGACTGGGGAGGTGATAGTGGGAGTGATGGAAAAATGAGCTTTTCCAGGGATACACTTTGCTCTTGGAAACGATGTCACTGGATCACAGGTGGGAGTGATGCCCATTGTAGTGGAAAAGCCAAAAGAAAACCAGCAAACCGAGGAGTTAAAAGAAAAATCCCCAGGAATTTTTCCAGGCTGTGTGGTGACAAGATCCCACAGCGATAAGGGAAAACCAGAAGGGAAAACAAAAGAGAAAGATGAAGGAGTTGAGATCCAGTTAGCTGACGGCCTGTTTGATGAGATGGTAAAGGATCAGAAAGAAGTGTTTAGTTCTGACAGATTGATGGAGCTACAAGAAGAAGATGAGACAACAAGGGATTTATATCATAAAGCCTGATCGGAAAACGAATTGGAATGTATTCCCGAATGCTGTTAACTTAAGGATAAAATCTTAAGGTGAAAGTTCACCAGATTGTGTTGCTGATAAAATACAGACAGGAGATATTGTGGGTAGCACACAGATTACCTGTAGGAGGTCATCTAGGAGTGAGGAAGACTGAAGCTCAGATACAGAAGTATTTTTATTGGCCTGGATTACGTAAAGATGTGGTTGAATTTTGCCATTTCTGCCGTACCTGTCAGATGGTAGGAAAGCCACAGACAGTAATAAAACCAGTGCCATGGAAGCCAGATCCTGCATTTGAAGAATCCTTTATGTGGGTTATAATTGACTGTGTAGGCCCCCTCCTTAAAACCAAGTGGGACCTAATATTTGCTAAGCATATTGGATGTGTCTACCAGGTTTCCAGAGGCAATTCCATTGTTGAATAGCAAGGCAAAAATGTTGTAAAGGAGTTGCTTGCTTTCTTTACCCATTATGGACTATCCAGGAAGGTTCAGTCAGACAAAGGGTCCAATGTTACTGTCAAATTGTTTATGGAGGCCATTAATAGTTTCAGCACCAAACACTTTACATCAACTGCATACCATCCTGAATCCCAGGGAGCATTGGAAAGGTGGCATCAGACCCTAAAGGCCATGCTGAGGGATTAGTGCCAGGATTACTCGAATGATTGGGATAAAGATATTGCATTTATATTGTTTGCCATTAGAGATGCCCCAGATGAATCGACTCAGTTCACTCTATTTGAATTGATATTCAGACACGAAGTAGGAGGGCCTTTAAAAATTATTAGGGAAACATTGATAGGTGCAAAGTCAGAGATCTCTCAGTTGGATTATGTATCTGAGGTGAGAGTAAGATTAAACAGAGACGGTGAATTAGCTAGACAACATTTGAAGGTGGCACAGCACCTAATGATGCAAGAAGCAGATAAGAAATCTAAAGTTTGTATGTTTGCCCATGGGGATAAAGTATTGATGCTATTACCATCCTTGCAAAGTAAGGGCTAGTGGTCCCTATCAGATTGAGAAGTTAAATCCGGTGAATTGCCTTGTAAAGATGCCAGATCGGAAAAAATTATATCGGGTATGTAATATGAACGTGCTGAAACGTTACTATGACAGGGAAAAGGGACCAGAGAAAGGGATGTTAGTTACTCCTGTTCAGTGAGGAATCAAATCCAAATGATTTGGACTTTGATCTGCCTTGAATAAATTGAATAATCCGGAAGTCCTTAAGGAATGAGACAGGGTAATGAGCTACTGTCCCAGGAACAGAGAACTGAATTGAAGACTTGTTTAATGCTATGAGGACCTATGTCAAAACAGAAGGGGAGGATTAATTCCATAGTACACGAGGTTGACACTAGGGAATGTTGTTCCAATAAAACAACATCTCTGCAAGCTTAATCCTTTCAAAATAGTGCGGGTTTAGAAGGAAGTGGAAGTGATGCTCCAAGAAGACATGATCAGGCTGAGTAAAAGCGAGTGGAGTTCGCTGATTGTGTTGGTTCCAAAGCCTAATGGCACTCAACAATTCTGTACAAATTATCGGAAGGTCAACGCTGTGACCAAGTCTGACTCATACCCAATTTCAAGGCTGGAGGATTGTGTGGAAAAAGTAGGATGAACCACTTGCATCAAAAAGTTGAACTTACATTTTGGTTACTACCAAGTACCTTTCTTGGAGAGAGCAAAAGAAGTTTCTGTTCTTGTAACCCCAAATGGCTATTATCAATTTAAAGTAATGCCCTTTTGGAATGAAAAACACACCAGCCACTTTTCAAAGGCTTATGAACAGAGTTGTTGCAGGATTGATTTAATTGTGATGTCTGCATAGATGATGTAGTCATCTTTAGCCATTAGTGGAAAGATCACATGGATCGTTTGCCAGGGCTCACTGAGAGAGTATAGAAGGCAACGTTGGTCATAAACTTGGTGAAGAATTTGCAATGGTGGAAGTAACGCTCAATACCGGATATGGATGGGTGACACCGAGGAACGTGAAGACAAAGGCCATCAAGCAATTTCCAGGACTATCCTCAATGAAGGAAGTGC
Source organism: Stegostoma tigrinum (assembly GCF_030684315.1). NCBI lineage: Eukaryota > Metazoa > Chordata > Chondrichthyes > Orectolobiformes > Stegostomatidae > Stegostoma > Stegostoma tigrinum. The sequence continues at coordinate 2,573,549 of NC_081371.1, read as the reverse complement.
TACAAATTTTAGGATTGAGTGGTTTCTACAGTAAATTTGTACCAAACCTTCATAGCGTGGTGGTACTGTTGACAGATTTGTTGAAAAAAACATGAAATTCCGGTGGACAGAACAATGCCAGGAGGTATTTGAGAATTTAAAAGCAGTGTTAACCACCACGCCAGTTTTAGCCACACTAAATTTCTTGAAACCCTTCAAAGTCACCATTGACACTAGTGATGTCGAGCTTGGAGCTGTGTTGTTACAGGAGGGCGATGTAGAACGGAAAGGCCAATTGGTTATTTTTCAAAAAAACCCAATATCTATCAGAAAAAATATTCAGCCGTTGGAAAAAGGTTAGTGAGCTTGGTCCTGGCCTTACAACATTTTAATGTTTACATTGCGAACATTGCATCACAGATGGCTGTGTGTCCCGATCACAACACTTTGACATTTGTGGAAAGATTTAAGGACAAAAACACCAGGTTATTTCATTGGAGTCTCATATGACAAACATTTAATTTACAGACTGTTACTGGTTGTGAAAATATTATCATGGATGCCTTATCATAAGTTTAAAAGAAAAACCATAGAATCCCTACAGTGTGGAAACAGGCTGTTCGGCCCAACGAGTACACCCCCCCCCCCCCCCCCCCCCCCCCGAAGAGCATCCCACCCAGAACAATCCCCCTACCCTGTGCATATGAACCTGCATTTCCCATGGCTAATTGACCTAACCTACACACCCCTGGACAATACGGGCAATTTAGCCTGGCCAATCCACCTAACCTGCACATCTTTGGACTGTGGGAGGAAACCAGAGCACCCGAAGGAAACCCACACAGACCTGGGGAGAATGTGCAAACTCCACACTGACAGTTGCCCGAGGCTGGAATTGAACCCGGGTCCCTAGCGCTGTGAGGCAGCCACTGCGCTGCCCTATGCTTACGTAATATAGAAATGGTAATATTCAATGTTATATATAAACAGAATTAGTATAAAATGTCTAACTCCAGATTAATGAGCTATGGATCCAGTAAAATAATGGAGTTAAGGTTTATCAAAAATAAAGCATCTTTTTATAATGAGTGTTCATTTTTTCCCTAAGGGGGGAACTGTTGGGAGGCAGGAAGATAAAATTTGGTGTTTGTAAAGTGCTAGAGGGGAAAACATTATGTGATCCCTTCAAAAGATCAGATACTTAGAGATTTAAAGTTCATGTCTGTGAGCAGCAGCTTGAAAGTGTGCAGTACCACCCAATTTGCATCATTTGCATTGAAAGGCTGTACAGTTAGCAAGCCAGGCAACAGTTTCCTACCAAGACAACAGGCTTTTGAATTTAGCCAATCAATTTGAACCAGGCACTAGGCCCGAAACATCAGCCTTTGTGCTCCTAAGATGCTGCTTGGCCTGCTGTGTTCATCCAGCTCCACACTTTATCTTTATCATTAGAATCTTGCTTTATTCAGGAATAATTAGCAGTTAGAAAGAATGTATTCGGGTTGGTAATAGTATAGTTAAATTGTTCACTGAAGAGTTAGATAAATTGTTACTTGTTGATTTTAAAATGAGTGTCAGGATTTATTTATTTACCCCCTAGGAGTTGCTGAAAGGAAGGTTACACCACTTTTCACACTCCTTTTACAGATTATAGGACAAGCTGCTCCTCTTTGGGTGTTTTGGTTTAAGTTCTCAGAGGGGTGGGCAACTTCCACTTTATAACATGCCATTTCTTCAACAGAGAGAGACAGGGAGAAAGCAGGCACAGCAGCTTGAATAGAGAGAGCGAGGCAGGGGGGAACAGCAGCTTAAATAGAGAGTGAGAGAGACAGTGAACATAGAACATAGAACATTACAGCACAGTACAGGCCCTTCAGCCCTCGATGTTGTGCCGACCTGTCATATCGATCTCAAGCCCATCTAACCTACACTATTCCATGTACGTCCATATGCTTATCCAATGATGACTTAAACGTACCTAAAGTTGGCGAATCTACTACCATTGCAGGCAAAGCGTTCCATTCCTTTACTACTCTCTGAGTAAAGAAACTACCTCTGACATCTGTCCTATATCTTTCACCCCTCAATTTAAAGCTATGCCCACTCGTGCTCGCTGTCACCATCCTAGGAAACAGGCTCTCCCTATCCACCCTATCTAGCCCTCTGATTATTTTATATGTTTCAATTAAGTCACCTCTCAACCTTCTTCTCTCTAATGAAAACAGCCTCAAGTCCCTCAGCCTTTCCTCGTAAGACCTTCCCTCCATACCAGGCAACATCCTAGTAAATCTCCTCTGCACCCTTTCCAAAGCTTCCACATCCTCCTTATAGTGCGGTGACCAGAACTGTACACAATACTCCAAGTGCGGCTGCACCAGAGTTTTGCACAGCTTCACCATAACCTCTTGGTTCCGGAACTCGATCCCTCTATTAATAAAAGCTAAAACACTGTATGCCTTCTTAACAGCAGGGACAGCAGCATAAATGGAGGGAGAGAGCACAGGGACAGCAGCTTGATTCAAAGAGCAGACCTGTGTGAGAAGTGCAGTGAAGGCAAGAATTAAAGTCCCCTCTACTGAACAGAACTGCAGTGTGATGTCACAGGAAAACAAGTAGCTGGTTGGTGGGTATTTAATCCATGTCACTTTTGATTGGCCATGTGGTTTAAATCCGGAGATGTCATTACAGCTGAAGGGTGCCGGTAAGAAATTCATTTTTAAAATAAGTAAAGAGCCAAGTTAATGAAGTGAATAGAATAGAGATGGCTGGGCTTAAATGTTGCTACTGTAGTAGGTGTTTTTGTTGTTCTTTTTGGCTGCACATCAGTCCCGTGCCCAGTGCCTGGTGTGGGGAAAGGATGATCTCGTTGTGGGCCTGTTCCTGGGCCTGGCTAAAGTGACCATGAGTGGGAGCAGGTTCTCATCAGTCCTGACAGTTTGCCCCTCATCCACGGTTACCTTAGTGACTGGGTCTCCTTGGAGATTAATTATGTGGCGTCTACCCTTTAGAGAGAAGGAGGTATTGTGGGGGCTGGAGTGCAATCTTTTGTGCTCCAATGCACTTAATTTAGCCTCATCCCCTCCCCTAACTTTGTAAGTTTTTTTGTTGTCTTAGTGCTACTGGGGCATGGCGAGAAAGTGGGTAGCACCGTTGCTTCACAGTACCCAGGGACCCGGGTGTGGTTCCACCCGGCGAGGGGGTGGAACTGTCTGTGTGACGTTTGTACATTCTCCCTGTGTTTGTGTGGGTTTCCTCCGGGTGCCCTGGTTTCCTCCCACAGTCCAAAGATGTGTAGGCTAGGTAAATTGCCCATAGTGTCTAAGGACATGAAGATTGGGTGGGTTATAGGGTGATGGGTTGAGGTGGGATGCTCTGAGGGTCATTGTGGACTTGTTGGGCTGAAGGGTCTGTTTCCACAGTGTAAGGATTCTATGATTTTTATTTCAGGACCAGTCACCGTTCCTCAGAACTGATGGTAGGTAGGAAAATATTTTAATTATGCAGAATGAGGGGAGGGAGTAAACAGTAAATGATAAGGTGGAGATATAACCCAAAAAGAGAGAAGAACAGTTGGACAGACAGAAAAGTGGATAATGATCAGTCTGGGAGAATGACTATCTGTTAGTGAACAAGCAGTGGCCGATGAAGGGTTGTGTGTAATGGCAGCCTATGTGATGACCAGGCCTGGTGTGTGGGGGTTTGGCATGAGCACACAGGAGAAGATGCCTCAAATCCTAAAATTGTTGAATCAATGCTCAGTCCAGAAGGCTGGAGAGTTGCCAAGCAGAAAATGAGGTGCTGTTCTTCCAGCTCGTGCTGAGCTGTGCTGGGGCACTACTGCAAACTTGAGACAGGGATGTTGGTCGGGGAACGAGGTGGTGTGCTGAAGCTGAAATGGGAGATTCTCTGATTACCGACTCACTGAAGAGGGCCTGGCCACTGATCCATGTATGATGCTGGATTTCCTGAGTCACTTTTAAAAGCAGGGGAGGAGGGAGCAAAAACTTTGATAGATTTCCAAATGCAAGTACAGGATTGGGTGACAGCTGGCAACAGATGAAATGCATGAAGAATAGCTAATAGGTGTTTCTCATGTGTCACTAAATTACACAATGTCAGGAATTGGCCAAGAGTAAAGACTGAAGTATTTGCAGCAACACTCCTGAATATAGTCCTGAGGGTGAATCTGAGAACAATGAAGAAAGTAATATGTTTGTGTTCAAAGACTTAAATTGGCTCATGAGTACCTTAGTTGCTGAATGGAAGCATTTAAGCAGCATACAGTTACCATGGATGATTTTAATCTGCATATTTGACTGCAAAATTCAAATGTGCAAGAGAAACATGGAAGATTAATTTCTAAAGTGCATCAAAAATTGTTTCTCAGAGCAATATATTTCAGAACGTGTCCAGGCACAGACTACTTTAGATCTAGTATTGGGTAACAAGGTAAATAAACAATTGTAACAGTTATGGGTCTTCCAGAGTGCAGTGATTAAAACATGGTAGAATTTCATACCAGTTTGAGTGAGGGCAACTGGAGTCTCAAATCAGTGCTCTCATCTTAAACAAGGGCAAATACAGGGAAGAAAGAGCTATCCAAAGCAAACTGAGGGAAAAGGAAATCCAAATGTGAAAAAGTCAATGGATGTCCTAAGGCAGACATTTAAGCAGTTATTTCACCAAACCCTTACTCTGGTCAAAAAGGATTGAGAATGATAAAGCACCCTTGGTTGATAAAGGTGATTAAGAAATCTAGGCAGTCAAAAACTAAAAGCAACAAAAGCCAGCTGTAGATCAGAAGACTTGGAATTTATTTTAAAAATGTACCAATAGCCAGTGACAAAAATTTAATAAACAAAAAAGGAGAAAATTTGACTACGGAAGTAAATTGGCCAGAAATAAAAGCTGCCTGTTTGCTATGGGTTTGTAAAAAGAATGGAGCTAAAGTAAGTGCAGAATCATTGTCAGGTGTAGCTATGGTATTAATAACAGGGGACAAGGAAATGGCAGATAATGTACACTATATTTTGTATTAGTCTTGTTGGAGGGCACTGTAAACATTTTAAAGATTGTAGTTTGCAAGGTGCTAATGGGAGGAAAGATCTCATAACTGTCTCTAATATGAACATAGAACAGTATAGCAAAGTACAGTCCCTTTGGCCCACAATGTTATGCTGAACTGTTACCCTAATCCTAAAGTCAATTTAACCTCCACCCCTACCTTATACTGTCATTCATATGCTTATCTAATAGCTGCTTAAATGTCCCTAGTGAGGACGTCTCCACTACCCTCTCCGGCAGTGCATTCCGCTCTCTGAGAAAGAACCTATCTCTGACGTCTCCCCGATATCTACCTCCACTCACTTTAAAACTATGTCCCCTCGTAATAGCTACCCCCACCCTAGGAAAAAGTCTCTGGCTATCCCCTCTATCTATACCTCTGACCATTTTGTACACCTCTCTCAAGTCACCTCTCATCCCTCATCATTCTAAAGAGAAAAGCTCTAGCTCTCTCAAGCTTTCCTCGTAAGACCTTCCCTCCATTGCAGGCAACATCCTGGTAAATCTCCTCCGCACCTTTTCCAAAGCTCCCACATCGTTCCTGTAATGGGGCGACCAGAACTGGACACAATACTCCAGATGTGGCCGAACCAGGCTTCTGTATAACTGGAGCATAAGGGACAGTACATTTCACAAACAAATTGGACTGAAGGGCAAGTCACCAGGATCTGGTGTCCTGTATCCACGGCTTTTAAAGGAAGTGGCAGCAGAGATAGTGGAGGCATTGGTCACAGTATTCCGAAACTCACTGGAGTCCGGGAGGGTTCCAGCCTATTGGGAAACCGCTAATGTGATGGTCCAGGCCAAGAAGAGAGGGAGACAAGAAGCAGGAAACTATAACAGTTAGTCCAACATCTGTCATTTGGAAGATGCTAAGGAAGAAATAGGACATCTAGATAAAGTTGAGACAATCAAACAGAGTCAATGTGAAAAGCCAACCTTCTGTAACAGACTTGTCAGAGTTTGCGGATATAACTATCGGAATTGATAAAGAGGAATCAGTAGACGGAGTGTATCTGAATTTCCAAAAAGCATTTAATAAGGTGCCACATGAGCAGTTATTGGATAATATCAAAGTTTCAGAGGATAATGTGGTAGCATGGATGGAGGACTGAGAAAACCGATTCGGGATTACGTGTATTTTTCAAGTTGGAAAGATGTAACAAGTTGAGTGCCACAAGGATCAGTCTTGGTGCTTCAATTATTTGCCATCTGTATTAATGACTTGGAGGAGAGGACAGAGTGTACTGTATCCAGAAAGAAACACATAAATTGCTGGAGAGGCTCAGCAGGTCTGGCAGCATCTGTGGAGAGAAATCAGAGTTAACGTTTCAGGTCAAGTGACCCTTCTTCAGAACAGTATCACAGATGCTGCCAGACCTGTTGAGACTTTCCAGCAATTGCAGTGTTTTTGTTTTTGATTTTTAGCATCTGCAGTTCTTTTGGTTATTATTATGTAATGTATCCAGATTTGCTGACAAGGAAAATATTTGGAAGAGCATGTTGTAATGCAGACATAAGGAATCTGAAAGGGAATACAGATAGGTTGAGTAAGAGGACAAAAACCTGATGAATAGAGGTTAGTGTAGGAAAGTGTGAAGTCACACACTTGGGTAGAAGGGACCGAAGGGTGGATTATTATTTAAATAGTGGGAAACACCAGAAAAACAAATGCAGCCCAGTGAGATGGGTGTTCTCGTGCATGAAACACAGAATGTTAGCATGCAGGTGCAGCAAGTAATTGAAGAGGTAAATGAGATTTTGGCCTTTATCGTTAGGGAGTTGGAGTTAAAAGGGGGAAATGTTGTACAGGGTGATGGTGAGACCACATCAGTACTCTGTACTTTATTTAAAAAAAAATTACTGGCAACGCATACAACTTCGAAAGGGATTTACGAGCCTGATTCCTGGGATGAGGTGACAGATTTATCAAGAATTCCTAAAGAGTTTAGGCCTTTATTCATAAGGGTTTAGAAGAATGAGGGGGAATACAAAATTCTGAGTGGCCTTGAGAATGTTGGTACTAATGAGATATTTCTATTAGTGGGGAAATCTCAAGTTAAAGGACATAGTTACGGAAAAAGGGGACACTGATAGTACTGCTTGCCTGCTGTGTTCATCCAGCTCCACACTTTGTTATCTCGGAAACTCATTTAAAATTTCCCTCAGATTATACGATCCCTACAATGTGGAGGCAGGCATTCAGCCCATCGAGCCCACAACAAGCCTCTGAAGTGCATCCCACCAGACCTCATGCCATCCCTACAATTCCCATTGGCTAATCTGCAAAGCCTGCACACAATAGGCAATTGAGGATGGCTAATCCACCCTAACCTGCACATCTTTGGACTGAGGGAGGAAATTGGAACACCGGAGGAAATCCACACAGACACTAGGAGAATGTGCAAACTCCACACAGACAGTCGCCCGAGGGTGGAATCGAACCCAGGTCCCTGGCGTTGGGAGGCAGCAGTGCTGACCACTCGGCCACCGTGCCACTCAGATGGGAGTGGATGTCTGGAATTCTCTATCCCAGAGAGTTGTGGAGCTTAGATCGCTGAAAGTAATTAAGGAAGAGGTCGAGTTTGGAAATAATGCACAATCGAGGGCTATGCGGAGTTGATGTTTGGGCACATTAGCTATTATCTTATTGAGGGTGGGGTAGGCTTGAGGGCCCTGCTCTTTCCCTCCTTGTTTTCTGACTCATTGAATTGCATTCTGACTGTACTGCTAGAGGCTGTATCTCAGCAGTGTGTGGTGTTGAATAGCTTAACTGTAATTTGGAAACACTGGACAAAACAGACAAATGGGCACAAAGAATAGGAACGTTCCATCTGCTTTGGGGATGGTGACTATCTTTACAGGGACTGGTTCTCCCCTGTGAAAATGCTGAGCTGGATTATCTCATCAGCACTAACATCAGCAGAGTTGCACAAAACCACCACCCTCCCCCCCCCCCCCCCCCCAACCCCCCCAACCCCCCCCCCCGCAACCACCCCATTAAAACTGAGCAAAAAAATGGGTAATGTATTCAGACTGGAAGAATAAGAACACCTTTGTGTTCAGTAAAGCAGTAAACCTGCAATCCAGAGGATCCAGGCATTCTCCTAATCCATTGAGAAACTGGGCATTTCTCACTAAGAGTTGTTGCTGGCCTCTGTAGGTGGGAGCCTGGCTGATAGGGCAAAGATGATATGGAAATTGTATAAACTCACAGAAACTAAAGCTACTACTAATGCACTGTTAGGGTGGTGCGTGGATGGAATGAGCTGCCAGAGGAAGTGGTGGAAGCTGGGACAGTTACAACATTTAAAAGGCATCTCGATGGGTGTGTGAATAGGAAGGGTTTAGAGGGATTTGGGCCAAATGCTGGTAAATGGGACTAGATTAATTCAAGACATCTGGTAGGCATGGACGAGTTGGACCGAAGGATCTATTTCCATACTGTATGACTCAATGACAATGTTAACGTTATGGATAAAGGATACAAATCCCTTTGTGGAAGAGATCACATTGCAGTGTATTATCAAATGAAATACTGAAAGATATCCCCACAACCAGTTGTAAGTTTTCTTTTTGCCTGGATCTGGAGACATGGGACAGAGATCAGAACATTTCTGTTACATTTTGTGTGTTGGAAGATGCCTTGCAATACCAACAGAATTCCTAATGGATAATGAAGGTGAATTTGCAAAAGATGTCTTTCAAGACATGTGAGGTCTTAAGGCTTGTGCTTATACATAGAGCTGCTGAAATGTCCATTTAGAAATGGCTTGTGTTAAAGAAACCATGCAGTGAGTGATGACATGTTGTGCAAAATACTGGCAGATCTGAGAGTTACAAACAGCCCTGGCATGGGCAGTACACAGTTGGGAGGAGTATGTCCAAACAAACTAATATCTTTGAGGATGTAACAAAACACATTGAACATCGAGCAGTGGATGTGGTGTATATGGATTGTAGCAAGGCATTTGATAAGGTTCCCCATGGTACGCTCATTCTAAAAGTAAGGAGGCATGGGATTCAGGGAAAATTGGCTGTCTGGATACAAAACTGACTGTCCAATAGAAGACAGAGGGTGTTAGCAGATGGAAAGTGTTCAGCCTGGAGCTCGGTGACCAGTGGTGTTCCGCAAGGATCTGTTCTGGGACCTCTGCTCTTTGTGATGTTTATAAGTGACTTGAATGAGGAAGTGGAAGGGTGGGTTAGTAAGTTTGCTGAAGACATGAAGTTTGGTGGAGTTGTGGATAGTGTGGAGGGCTGTTGTAGGTAGCAATGGGGCATTGACAGGATGCAGAGCTGGACAAAGAAGTGGCAGATGGAATTCAACCCAGAAAAGTGTGAAGCGATTCATTTTGAAAGGTCGTATTTGAACACAGAATACAGGGTTAATGGCAGGATTCTTGGCAAGGTGGAGGAACACCGGGACCTTGGGGTCCATGTCCATAGATCTCCCAAAGTTGCTACCCAAGATGATAGGGTTGTAAAGAAGATGTATGCTGCGTTGGCTTTCATTGGCAGGGGAATTAAGAGCCACGAGGTTATGCTACATCTCTATAAAACCCTTGTTCAACCACACTTGGAAAATTGTGTTCAGTTCTGGTCCCCTCATTATAAGAAAGATGTAGAAGCTTTAGAGAGGGTGCAGGGGAGATTTACCAGGATGCTGCCTGGATTGGAGGGCAGGTCTTATGAGGAAAAGTTGGGGGAGCTAGGGCTGTTTTCATTGGAGCAAAGAAGGATGAGAGGTGACTTGAAAGAAGTGTACAAGAGGCACAGATAGAGTGGATAGCCAGAGACTTTTTCCCAGGGCAAAAATTACTATTACATGGGTTATAATTTTAAGGAGATTGGAGAAAGGTATGGGGGAGATGCCAGAGGTAGGTTCTTTACACAGAGAGTGGTGGGTGTGTGGAATGCCCTGCCAGCAGTGGTAGTGGGGTCAGATACAGAAGAGACATTTAAGTGACTCTTGGATAGGCACATGGAGAATAGTAAAATGTAGGGTATGCAGTGTAGGATAATAGGTCAGCACAACATCATGGGCTGAAGGGCTGTACTGTGCTGTACTGTTCTATGTTCTTAATATCCAGACAAAACCCAAAGTGACCTTCGATAGTACACGATGATCCTTCACACCAGAAGGAACTTCAATCAGCTGTGATTCATTTACTCCTATCTGGAAGGATTACACGCTGATAGAAAAAGCATTGAGACATTGCATGGGGCTGTCCAAGGAAGAATTCCAATCTGGTCACATGAGGGAGAGGGACACAGGGAATAGCAAGATAGGTGGTTGAATGTGACTAGGGAAAATGTACATATACAACTAGACTATAAAGGTGAATTGCTCAGTACTACTGCAATGTGTTCTGAGTTTTCGGAGTCTGAGAATGTGGCAGAAGGTATTGATGAAAAATGACCCCATATATTGCATACGTTAATGAATTCTAGAATTTGGAACCAGAGGGGCAGGACTTTAGAGCTCAGGAGATGCACACTGATACATGTACTGATTGTGAAGGCCATGAGAAAATCTTTTCTTTGGAGATATTTCACCTAAAATATCTTCATGGGTTGATTACTGGCAAGCAGAGTCAGGTGACAAGATGGTGGGCACAATAATGTCCGCAGGAAAATATACAAACTGGCTCCATGTCCAAGATAAAGAACAAGAGACGAGGGCTGTAGGGAACATGATAATGGAGAACTAGAAGATGCAGGCTCAATACTGTTCAGGGGGATACATCTATCAGTAAGAGACCATGTCTCAATGTGAATCTTTCAGAGAACCTACTTTGTCACACAGGTGGATTCCATACAGGACAGATCATACCACATGGGGCCCTTATGGCTAAGGTTGGGTTGGTAGCTGGAGTCTTTGAGCAATGTTTGAGTGAGAGAGAGTAGGCTTGACTCTCCTATGCTAGAGAGTACACAAACATCGTCGAGCGATGTAAAGACTCGGAAAAGGCACTTCCCGGAGTGTTCAAAAATAGGGAAGTGAATTATGAAATTCTTTTTAGCCATTTTAACAAACTTTCCTTGGAAGTGTAACTCTATAGATAACAAAGTGGTGTTCTTTCAGGGTAACCTGCTTCAAATGGAAGTATCCTTACAGCCCCTGAAGAAACTCTAGGAATACCGGGAAGTTCTGGAAATTAAGTAAATATCTTTTTGGATAAAATGACGCATCTCCAGTGTGGTATTTTTCAGTAGGGGTCTGCTGTATTATCGTTGAGTTATTGTGTAATTACAACTGAATGAATACCCAGTATTGTTGTATCGGCATTCTCATGGAAAACTCTCAGGCATCTTTGTGATACGTGTTGATGGGGACTGGGGCCATTAATGCCTTAGGGGAAAAGATTATTAATTGAATTAGGAAGAAATTCAAATTTGGCAGTCAAGTTTCTGGAGCTTTCAAATATATGTGTTGGGAAATTAAGCAGGATCAGTAATTCTACGCCTAGAGTCTTACTTGGAAAATGTTAGCCCTATTGCAATGATTCATACCAGATCTGGGCTGAAAGATGAGACTGCTACCAAACATGGGACAGAACGGTTGTGTCTTCTCCTGGGCCTGGCCAAACTGGCTATAAACAGCAGGCTGTGATTCCTGGCTCTTGGCTCCTCCTCTGTATCTGTGACTGTGCCTCGGTGGCCTTGGAGATGGAGCACCATTGTATCTACTCATGACCTTGGTGCTTTCAGAGAACGATGGGCACCACAGGGGCTGGAGTGCATTATTTCCCCCCTCCAGTGTCCTCCTCAATGTTCCTCCACCCTCCCCCATCACTTATTGCTACACTGCCCCTGGCGGGCATGTTCATAATGAGGCAATTGGAGATGGTTATTAAATTTTCTTTTTAAGAAAAGATTTGGTTTTTAGTTCAGTGATTAGATAACTTGATGGAAGGTTTCACTATCTAAAAACATTGAGTTCTTATTGGTTAATTTGGTGTTGGGTTTCTCTCTATGGGGGGGGGGGGGGGCGGTTGGGGGTGGAGCAAAAAGAGCTGTATTCTTACCCAGCCTGGACAGAGAGAGGGACCAGGGGGCTATGTGGAAACTGATGTTTGTAATAAACTAATGGTTCATAATGAAACCTTTTGGAAATCTCAAAAAGTCTTTTAGAGATAGTAAGAACTGCTGATGCTGGAGCCTGAGATAACACAGAGTGGAGCTGGTCCTGGCCTGAAAAGTAAGCTTTCCTGCTCCTCTGATGCTGGCTGGCCTGCTGTGCTCCTCCAGTTCCGCACTGTGTTATCTCAAAAAATCTTTTGGTGTCTCATTCAGCACAAGGACATCAGTGTGTGAAAGAGAGGATTTTAAAGGTTCACCATTTTCCATTTGAAGCTGTTCCTTCCCTCCCCTTACTCTGAGACTGTCTTCCCACTTGTTGTAGTTTCCCCCACCATTGCCTACTTTCCCATGGCCAGGGGCAACATCATCTCTGCATTTACCCTGTCAAGGCTTCTTGTACCCGTTACTGAGCAACGAGATGACAATCCGTGGAGGAGAGCTAGTTGATCAGATTGGAAAATCCGGAGCAAGTAAACATGATGTCCCACCCTGAGGCTAAACGCTGAGAGCTAGCAGCCCTACTGGAATCTGCTGGGCCCTCTCACTGTATTTACCAGAACTTCCCAGCCCTGTTCATTGATTGAGCTCACCTCCTGCTTTTGTCCTGCAGGGATACATGTGGAAGAAAGGCAATGTCCGAAGGAACTGGAATGAGCGCTGGTTCGTCCTAAAGGCTTCCAACATCCACTACTATCTCAATGAGGACCTTAAGGAGAAGAAGGGGGAAATTCACCTAGATATGGACAGCACTGTGGAGGTGATAGCCTTGGGCACTAGATTGACACGTCAAACACTGGGGTGCAGTACTGTGGGGGCAGGTCTGTCACTGTATAACACTGGGGTACAGTACTGGTGGGGACAGGTCTGTCACTGTGTGACACTGGGATACAGTACCAGTGGGGACAGGTCTGTCCCTGTATAACACTGGGGTACAGTACTGGTGGGGACAGGTCTGTCACTGTGTGACACTGGGATACAGTACCAGTGGGGACAGGTCTGTCACTGTATAACACTGGGGTACAGTACCAGTGGGAATGGGTCTGTCACTGTGTAACACTGGGGTACAGTACTGGGGACAGGTCTGTCACTGTGTAACACTGGGGTACAATACCGGTGGGGGCAGGTCTGTCACTGTATAACACTGGGGTACAGTACTGGTGGGGGCAGGTCTGTCACTGTGTAACACTGGGGTACAGTACTGGTAAGGACAGGTCTGTCACTGTATAACACTGGGGTACAGTACCAGTGGGGGCAGGTCTGTCACTGTATAACACTGGGGTACAGTACTGGTAGGGACAGGTCTGTCACTGTGTAACACTGGGGTACAGTACTGGTGGGGACAGGTCTGTCACTGTATAACACTGGGGTACAGTGCCAGTGTGGGCAGGTCTGTCACTATATCACACTGGGGTACAGTACTGGTGGGGACAGGTCTGCCACTGTATAACACTGGGGTACAGTCCCGGTGGGAATGGGTCTGTCACTGTGTAACACTGGGGTACAGTACTGGTGGGAATGGGTCTGTCACTGTGTAACACTGGGGTACAATACCGGTGGGGACAGGTCTGTCAGTGTACAACACTGGGGTACAGTACCAATGGGGACAGGTCTGTCACTGTATAATACTGGGGTACGGTACTGGTGGGGACAGGTCTGTCACTCTATAACACTGGGGTACAGTACCGGTGGGGGACAGGTCTGTCACTGTATAACATTGGGGTACAGTACCGGTGGGGACAGGTCTGTCACTGTATAACACTGGAGTACAGTACCGATGGGGACAGGTCTGTCACTGTATAACACTGGGGTACAGTACTGGTGGGGACAGGTCTGTCACTGTATAGCACTGGGGTACAGCACTGGTGGGGACTGATCTGTCACTGTGTAACACTCTATAATAGACCAAAAGCTTTTCCCACTTTGCTGCCAACTCTTTTCTCTCTGCTGTTTGCTGTTTATTAATGTTGCTGCCTCAGTCTCTGCAGTCAGTTCCTCACTTGTGGATGTATTGCTGTCTTGTAGATGCTCCCTGATAAGGAAGGGAAGCGATGCCTATTCTGTATAAAGACCGTAAACCGTACGTATGAGCTGAGTGCTTCAGACCTGAAGCGGAGACAGGAATGGATAGACAGTAAGTGACAGATGGAGCTCACTGGGAGAGCCGTGTCTATGTTGTCTGCTCCCAGGGAGGAGGTGGGGAGATTGTGACCGTTGCATTTCCGGGACTCCGAGTGGAGTTTTCATGGAGCCCTAGTTCGATTCATAACAGAATGCGGGTGTCGCTGGCTGGGACAGCGAGAATTACCCATCCCTAGTTGACCCTGAGAAGACGGGGCGGAGCTGCCGACTTGCGAAGTTGCAGTACCTCCTGAATAGTGGCAGAGGGGCACAGTTGTACTGTCCTGCTTCCCGTTGGTCTGTGATTTGGTTGCAGCTGCTGTCATGATGGTGAGATTCTGTTTTGTCGTGTCTGGGCACAGGTATCACAGCTGCGATCTGGATCCTGGCGGAGAACAAGAGCTCAGTGCACAAGCTGCAGAAGGAGAGACGGAGAGAGCAGCGACAGCAGGCAGCTACCAGGTTATTGGAGAAGAAGGCACAGGAGGACAGGCTGGCAGAGCTTCAGGTCGAGAGGGAAACACAACTGGCACAGCTCGAGCAGCTCAGGCAGGTCCGAGTGCCACGCACGGCTCTCTCATCCTGGATCTATGTGTACCACGCCACCCTCACCAACCCCATACTGTCACTGCAGCAGTGGGAGCATACTGTGTGTGTGAGAGCGAGTGTGAGCACTGACTGTGTGAGTGAGAATGAGTGTGAGCACCCTGTGCATGCTGGACCAACTATAAGCACTCAGTGTGAGTGTGAGAACACTATTTCTTTTTCCTTTCATCCCCTCATTGGGATTTTGAGGGCAGATCCATGTTTCCTTTCCCCCACTCCCCGAGATTAGACACAAATCCAGAATGGATGGAGGATCCAAAATGGCGTCTCTGGTCTTTTATCTGAACTGACTGGATGGTTTCTGTACTGTCCAGACAGGACGCTCCTCAGTGATAGTAATCCTCCTGCTCTCATCTCCCATCATAGCACCATGGCTACTAGAGACAAACCTCAAACATCTCCCATCATTCTCACCACCTCCGTCTCTGAAAATCCTTGTTGCTCTCCCAGGCACAGGAAGAAGCTCAGCACCTCTGGCGAACCAAGGAGCTCCACTGGATGAAGCAGCACGAGGAGCTCCAGCAGAAACTACAGATGCAGCTGCAAAAGGCCAAGTCGGTAAGAAGTACGGGAGGCCTACAACCAGGCCTGCATCACAAAGCCTGAAATTGGATCCAGTCCCATGCCCCGGACTGGGCCATGAGGCCTGGAGCTGGAGTTGGGTTCAAGCCTTGGCCTGGGCTGGGAGGCCTAAAGCTGGATCCAACCCCAGGCCCAGGACTGGGCTACAAAGCCTGGAGCTGGATCTAGTCCTGGCGCAGCCCTGGGCCATGAGGCCTGGAGCTGGATCCAGTCCCAGGTACAGGCTGGTTCATGAGGCCTGCAACTGATCCTTGTCCACACACAAAGAACGGAGTTTCCAGGTGACCATTTGGAATCTACCTGTGCTGTCCCCATTCTGCGATTGTTTGAAAATGTATGTGTATGCCTGTACAGAAATCTCCCAGCTCGGGAGAGTCACAGTTACCACTGTAAGCAGCAATGCTAGAATCTGCATTGGTGTTTCTCCTAGACAGCTGGGGGAGGGATGGAATATTCCAGAACAAGAAATGTTCACATTCTGAAAGGGCAGAAACAGTTATGGTATAAGCTAGTCTACAGCTATCAAGAAGCAATTTGCACCCCCCCAACCCATACCCCAAAAGTGAGAGAGAGCTGGCAGTAAAGAGATAAATATGTCCCAGTCTGTCCCAAGAGGTCTGTACAGCAGCTGATGTGTCCTGCAGAAGATGTTATTAAACTGGAAAGGGTTCAGAACAGTTTTATCAGGATGGCACAGTGGCTCAGTGGTTAGCACTGCAGCCTCACAGCGCCAGGGACCGGGTTCAATCCCAGCGTCGGGTGACTGTCCGTGTGGAGTTTGCACATTCTCCCTGTGTCTGCATGGGTTTCCTCCGGGTGCTCCGGTTTCCTCCCACAGTCCAAAGATGCGCAGGCTAGGTGGATTGGCTATGCTAAATTGCCCGTAGTGTCCAGGGATGTGTAGATTAGTTGGGCTATGGGAGGATGGGTTTGGGTGCGTGATCTGAAGTTCAGTGTGGACCTGTTGGGCCGAAGGGCCTGTTTCCACACTGTAGGGATTCTATGTTGCTGGAATTGGAGGGTTTGAAGTTTTGGTGATACTGAATAGGCTGGGACTCTCTCTACCTGGAGCATTAGAGGCTGGGGGGTGACCTTTATAAAATCATGAAGGGCATGGATAGGCTGAATAGACAAGGTTATTTTCCTGCGGTAGAGTAGTCCAAAACTAGAGGGCCATAGGTTTAAGGTGAGAGAGGAAAGATTTAACAGGAGCCTGAGGGGCAACTTTTTCATATATGGAACGAGCTGCCAGAGGAGGTGGTGGAGGCTGGTACATTTACAACAGTTAAAAGGTACCTGGATGGGGAGATGAATAGGAAGGGTTTAGAGAGATATGGGCCAAATGCTGGCAAATGGGACTAGGTCAGGTTGGGATTGCGTGGACAAATTGTGCCAAAGGGTCTCTGTCCGTGCTGGATGACTCTATGGGTGCCTGCCTACAGTGTCCTGGTTCTGCTGCCTTAGCCGAGCCATATTGGCAGAGGGCTGTGAGGATGGGGTGTCCCAGCCCCTACCATTGATGTTGACTCCCAGTCAATCAATACGGGCAAAGTGCGGAGATGGAGCGGGGGGAATCTATGGAATGGGACTCTGCCCACCAGCTCCAGCAGGGAAGAGGGTACTCCACGTGGCAGAAACACGTGTCATTGAACTGCAAGGTGGTGGGTATGAGCTGCTGCATTTTTGCGTATCTCCTTCTTTCTTCGAAGGACAAGCTCCAGATGCAGTTGGTGATGGAACGGAAGGAGCAGGAGGCCGGTGCCCAGCGCCAGCGGATTCAGGAACTGGAGACGATGCAGCGAGGGTTGGAGCAGGCCCTAAAGGCTGAGATTGAGGCCCACAGCAATGAGCAGACAGTGCGATCTGCGCAGGCAAGGTGCAGTACCAGGAGTGAGGGTCAGGGGGCAGTCTCTCCCCAGTCACTAAGAAAGCCGTTAAAATAGTCCTGGCCCAGTGCGGGGCTCCCAGGGGAACCTCTTATGGTAACCCATTGCTGCAGAGTTCGATTCCTGCCATGGTGTCTACTAGAATTTAAATTCGATTCACACCTTTTCTCATTAGTCTCAGTGACAGTGATCATGAAGATAGCATCAGTTGTTGTAAAAATCCATCTGCTTCGCTCCATGAGGGAGTTGAAAGGTCTGGAGAAAAGGCAGGAAAGTGACATTGAGGGTTATCAGATCAGCCATGATATCATTGAATGGCAGCGCAGAGTTGATAGGCTGAATGGCTTATTTCTGCTCCGATGCTAGTGGGTGTGGCTTAAAGGAGATGTTTAGAAAATGACTGAAATGGCATTATTACAATTTAAAAGGAGATTAGCTGGTGGGAAAGAGATGACTTATGAATGTTTTGATGCCTTCTGTATTGGGTTCAATGGTTGGTGGATGATGGGGAGAAGACAGATCTGCATTGTGACAGTTTGGTAAGTGTTAGACTCCAGCGTTCCAGTGTTTAAAGAAAGCTGTTAGCAGTGGTGATGGTGTGGGAGCTCAGTTTCACATCAGGATACTTGATAATATAAGGGCTAAGACAGCAAACCTCTCTCCTGCTTTGAGCCTTAAAGTGGAGTCATAGATAGACAGGATGGTGAAGATGATGTTTGGTACACTTGCCTTTATTGGTCAGTGCCTTGAGTATGGGAGTTGGGAGGTCAAGGGGCGGCTGTACAGGACAATGGTTAGGCCACTATTGAAATACTGTTCAGTTCTACCTGCTATTAAATGGATGTTGTTAAGCTCGAAAGGGTTCAGAAAAGATTTACAAGCATGTTGTCAGGATTTGAGGGTTTGAGCCATAGGGGAAAACTGAATAGGCTGCGGCTATTTTCCCTGGAGTGTCCGAGGCTAAGGGGTGACCTTATAGAGGTTTATAAAATCATGAGGGGTATGGATAGAGTGAATAGTCAGGTCTTTTGCCCAGGCTAGGGGAGTCCAAAAGTGGAAGGCAGAGGCTTAAGGTGAGAGGGGACAGATTAAATAGGTCCTAAGGGGTAAATATTTCGCACAGATGGTGGTGTGTGTATGGAGTGAGCTGCCAGAGGAAGTGGTGGAGGCTGGTACAATTACATTTAAAAGGCTTCTGAATGGGTACGTGAATAGGAAAGGTTTAGAGAGATACGGGCCAAATGCTGGCAAATGGGACTAGATTGGTTTGTGATTATGATCAGCGTGGACAACTTGGACGGAGGGGATCTGTTTCCGACTCTGAGGAGAAACGTCTTCACCCGGAGCATGGTAAGCCCGTGGGATTCTCTGCCACAGAAAGCGGTTGAGGCAAAACAGTGAATGTTTTCCAGAAGGAATTAGATGTAGATCTTCAAGCTAAAGGGATCAAAGGGTACAGAGAGTAAGCAGGAATAGCGCACCAGCTCGTATGATCAGCCACGATAATATTGAATGGGGGAAGCAGTATCGAAGGGCCAAAACAGCCTATTCCTGTTCCTGTATTTCAATATTTCTTTAATTGTCTGGAGAGTATCTTGGCATGGCCTGAGCATGTGAACAGAAAGGCTTGAGGAATACAAGTAGCTCTTTTCTGTTATCTATCTGTACTGTGGGGTGTGAACACAGCCAGGCATGCTTGTCTGGCCTGATTAAACCTGACATTGCATGCCCCTGTTCCCACTGGTCTCTTTTTTTTCTCCACCACCCCCCCACCCCCACTTAAAGGCTGCTGCAGGAGGAGGAGGAGAAGCTGAAGGAACTGATGATGCTCAGATCTGAGCAGCACGATCTCGCCCACCAGGAGGAGAGACAGCAGCAGCAACGGCTGACCACCAAGGCCCAGGCTCTGCAGAAGGCCGTGGAGCAACTGAGAGAGAGCAGGCAACGGAACAAGCAAGATCTCGCTGTGAGTGACCCCCGGGGACTGTCAGCGGACCTCGACCACTGCCCATCCCACCCTATGCTCAAAGACACAAAGTGGCCATCGTGCCATAGGGTTGCTCTCTCATCATACAGAGAGAAAGCTGGCGAGGGTTTAACTTGAGGGTTATCACACCTCAGGGTGAGGGGTGAGTTTGAGAAGGAGAGTCCTTCACAGTAACCTCAGCCTGTGGTGGGAATTGAACCCGTAACATTGCCGGAACCCTGCATTGCAAACCAGCCATTTACCCAACTAAGCTAACCAAGCCTATGTAGCTCTCTTTCCCAATGTAATTTGTGGAGGCTGCCTGGGGTGGGGGTCACTTGGTTAGGGCGCCCAGATTTGGAAGATGGGGCATGATGTGGGCAAATGCGACCTTGGAAGGTAGAATAGAACAACGTATGCTCCATCACAAAATTTGATGGGCCAAATGGCCTGCTTCCACACTTCAGCGATTCTGTGATTGGTATCTAGCGATGTTTTAAGAGGGGTGGGTGGAATGTCAACATTTATTGAAAAGGGAGAATCGAGCATAAAAGCAGGAGACTTCTTGTCCGACACCTAGATCTTAAAAGAAGTTGCTTTTCTGGTCCAAGTTTCTTTTCCAACTCTCAAGCTACCAACTTAAATACCAGTGAGGAATTGTTCCCCATTTAATTTCTCACCTAGTCATTTTCAATTAACCTACCTCCATCAGCCGACCTGCCTTGACCTCAGTTGTCCCTGACAGACCATACGTGTGGTTGTACAGGGGCATTGGTGAGACTGCACCTAGAGCACAGTGAGTTGGTTTCCTTTGTTCAGGGAAGGACAGCATTGTTTTGGAAGCAGTTCAGAGAAGGCGGAATCAACAGGCAAGTGACAGGTGAAATGCAACACACGGAAGTGTTAAGAGATTCATTTTGATGGGAAGAAGCCTGAGAGACACGAAAAAACGAATTCTAAAGGAATGCAGAAACAATGTGACCTTGGGCTGGTGGGGGTGGGAGGTGGTGGGGTGTGGAATATGTGCATAAGCCATTCAAGGAGGTAGGACAGAGTAGAGAGTGGTTGATGTAAAGGATATAGCATCTTGGCTTTACTGAGTGTAGAGTCCCAGAGAGGTTGGTTATACATAAGACAGTGGTAAGCTGGAGAAGTGTGTACAGTTGTGGGGCCCACATTTTTGGCATGTATTGGAGAGAGTGCAGATAAGTTTCCCAAGGCTGAAACCCTTCCAGTTATGTGGATAAATTGGAGAAGTTGGGGCTGTTTTTCATTTAAAAGAGGACACATTGACATTTACAACACAGGAATCCATTCAGCCCATCATTTCTGCACCTATCGACAAAGATCTGACTGCACTGATCCCATTTTCCAGCTCTTGGATCATAGCACTGGAAACAAGGGCAATGCAAGTGAATATTTCAATTATAAATAATTGTTACAAGGATTTCTGACTCAATGTCCCCTTTCAGGCCATGAGTTCTGGTCTCCTACCACCCTCCAGGTGAAAAAATTCCCTTTCAGCTTTCCTCAAACTTTTCCCTTAAACGTCTGCCCCCGGTTAGTGATTCTGTCCCAAAGGGGGAAAAAACTGCCTTCCTATCCACCCTAGAGATAACAAGGTGTAGAGCTGGATAAACACAGCAGGCCAAGCAGCATCAGAGGAGCAGGAAGGCTGGCGTTTCGGGCCTAGACCCTTCTTCAAGTCTAGGCCTGAAACGTCAACCTTCCTGCTTGGCCTGCTGTGTTCATCCAGCTCTACACCTTGTTATCTCAGAATCTCCAGCATCTGCAGTTCCTGCCATTCCTATCCACCCTATCTGTGCCCCTCATGATCATATACACCTCCATCTGGTCCCCTCCCAACCCTCACGGCTCCAAGGAAAACAACCAATCTTTCCTCATTGCCCAGCTAGCAGGTAAATCTCCTTTTGTGCCCTCTGCAGTGTAATCACAATCTTCCTATAAGTTGGTGCACAGAACTTCATGCTGTACTCCAACCAACATTTTTTTTCAAACAGTTCCAGCATAACTCCCTTGATCTTGTATTCTCTGCTTTGTATGCCTCCTTAACCAACTTATTTCCCAGCCCTGTTACCTTCAGGAGTCTCTGGGTGTGCCCATTAAGGTCCCTGTGATCTTTAATATCACCCAGGGTCCTGCCAATCATCAGGGACCAGTAATCACTTACATTGTTCAACCTCCCAATATTCATTACCTCAGATTTCTCTGGATTGAATTCCATTTGCCTCTGCTGACCAGTCCGTTGCTACCCTCCAGCAGGTTTCAGTATCCTCCCCCTCACTATTTACCGCCCGACCAGTTTTCATCTCCTCTGTGAACTTCTTGAACATACCCCCTACAGTTTAGTCGAAATCATCAATGCCCACCCCAAATCAGCATGGGCCACACCACCGAGCCCTACAGAAACCCATTGAGAGCAGGCCTGGTCACGGGGAACAGGCTCAGTTGTGGGGAGTAGGCCCAGTCACTGGGAATAGGCCCGATCATGGGAATCAGGCTAATCACTGGGAATAGGACACATCGTGGGAGCAAGCCCGGTCACCGGGAACAGGCTTGGTCACTGGGAACAGGCCCGGTTGTTAAGGACAGGCCCGGTTACTGGGAACAGATCCCCTACCGTCACACTCTCCTTCTACCTTTTGCCAGTTTTGGTTTCAGTATGTCACTTTGCCTTTGATCCAGTGGGCTTGACCAGTCTGCCATGCAGGACCTTGTCAAAAGTTAATATCTACGCAGATGACATCAAATACATTAACCTCACCAGCACTCCTGGTCATCTTCTCAAAATGTTCAATCAAATTTGGCCTACATGGCTGGCTCTGAACAAATGCTGACTATCACAGTCTGTATCTCTCCAGGTGCAGATAAATTCTGTCCCTCTTAATTCTCTATAATCATGCCTGCAGCACTGAGGTTAGATTGACTGGGCTGTAATTTCCAGGTCTAACCATTTATTAATGATGGAAGAATTTGAGAGATTCGGGTGACTTACAGATGCATAGAGCTGTACAGCAGGGAAACAGACTCTTCAGTTCAACTTGTCCACGCTGACCAGATATCCTAAATTAATCTAGTCCCATTTGCCAGCTTTTGGACCATATCCCTCTAAAACCTTTCTATTCATATACCCATCCAGATGCCTTTTAAATGTTGTAATTTTACTAGCCTCCACCACTTCCTCTGGCAGCTCATTCCATACCATTACTGAATCACCCATCACCATTGCACTGGGGAAAGAGAGAGTCATCATTGACCAGAAGCTCAACTGGGCTTGTCATATAAACACAGTAGCTACAAGGGAAGGTCAGAGGCTAGGAATACTGCAGCAAGTAATTCACTTCCTGATTCCCCAAAACTATCTATAAGGCACAACTGAGGAGTGTGATTGAAATACTCCCCAGTTGCCTGGATGAGTGCAGCCCCAACAGCGCGCAAGGAACTGACACCATCTAGGACAAAGCAGCTTCTGCTTGGATTGACACCAAATCCATTCCCTCCACCACTGACACTCAGGAGCAGCAGTGTGCACCGTCTACAAGATGCTCTGTACAAATTCACCAAGGCTCTTTCCAAACCCATGACCTCCACACCACCCTGCCATGCAAATGTGTCCCTTTGTTGCCTCTGGGTTGAATTTCCCAAACTTTACACCCAGCCACACGGCAGATGTTTCCTGCAGAACATGGGCTCACCCCACTTTTCTCAATGGATGCTAAGGTTATGGTAATAAATGCTGTCATTGCCAGGAACAGGCACATCTATCAATGTATCATTGAATCAGATAGGATATTAACAAGAGAGTAAGCACGAAAGTAGGATTGGACTGATTGGGAAAGGAAGTGTGGGAATTGCAGGATTGTGGGTTAGGTGTAGAGTAATGTTATCTCTTATTTGATTTGATTTATTATTGTCACTGAGATACAATGGAAAGTATTGTTTTGCATGCTATCCAGCAAACTATACCAACGAAACACTCCAAAGATAGATGCAAACAACAGTTTGATAAACTTCCTCAGAAGGTTAGATCTTATTGAACCCTCAAGATCTTTCAGATTGGGATAGCTCCCTCACCGACCGCACCTTCCCAGTGGAAAATCAGCCAAAAATCAGAATGAGCAAGAGAACCGGCCCTAGAAATGTCAGATTGACTTCTGCATGTGCTCCCTACCACTCATTGGGTTCCTCCCTGGTCGTGCCTGCCCTGTTCCTGCGATGGGATGCTGCTGACTGTGGCCAACTCCAGCTCAGTTTCTTAGCTGATGGGGTGACCATGAACGTGAGCTGTCGTTATTTACCCTTTGCCTTTCTTCACAGGTGGCAGAGCAAATGAGGAGGAGAGCCAGTCAGCACGTGAAACACTGGAATGTGCAGCTGAATCGACTGATGCAGCCGATTGTGCCTGGGGGTAAGGGAATAAACCGGGGCATCAGCTGAGGGTACTGTGCAGTCACGCTGGGCTTGTGTGACCTCTGCTCTTCCCTGGGGAAACCGGTGTAGAATAGGCTCAATACTAGGATTAGCACTGAGTACTATGCTTAACAAAACGTATAATATCCCAGTACTCTGTAATGACTTCTATAAAACAAAAGTTCAACACAGGATGACGAAGAAAAGAAAGAGGTGAAAAGTACATTTGGGGGAGTAAACTTGAAGTACTATCAAGATGGACTGCAAGAGCTTCTTTAAATGTATTAAAAGGAAGAGAGAAGGTAAGAAAAGCTTAGAAAATGGGGCTGGGAAGTAACAATGGGGAATCAAGAAGAGACAGGGGTAATAATAAATGTCATAATTCCTTGAAGGTGGAGATGCAGGTAGACAGGGTAATGAAGAATGCGTTTCGTACACTTGCCTTTATTGGTCAGTGCATTGAATATAGGAGCTGTGAGGTCATGTTGCATCTGTACAGGATATTGATTAGGCTACTTGTGGAATTTACAAGGATGTTGCCGGGGTTGGAAGGTTTGAGCTAAAGGGAGAGGCTGAACAGGCTGGGGCTATTTTCTCTTGAGCATCAGAGGCTGAGAGGTGACCTTGTAGAAGTTTATAAATTCATGAGGGACATGTATAGGATGTATAGCCAAGGTCTTTTTCCCAAGGCAGGGGAGTACAAAACTAAAGGGCATAGGTTTAAGGTGAGAGGGGAATGATTTAAAAGGGACTTAAAGGGCAACAGATTGAGTAGTTTGGGCCTGTACTCATTGGGATTTGGAAAAATGAAAGGTAACCTTTACTGTAACAAACAAGATTCTTTCCGGGCTTGATTGGGTAGATGTGGAGAGGTTGTTTCCTGCCATGGGAGAGGCTAGGACCAGAAGGGATAATCTCAGAATAAGGGGTCACCTATTTAAAACAGGAATGCGGAAGAAATTTTTTCTCTCATGGGGGAGTGAGGTTGTAGAATACTTTGCTGCATAGGGCTGTAGAGGTGGTTAATAAGTACACCCAAGGTTGAAATGGAGTTTTATTTGGGAAGGAATTAAGGGTTAGAGTGAAAAGACAAGGAAGTGAAGTTGACGGTTATTAGGTTAGCCATAATTTCATTCAATGGCAGAACAGATTGGATGGGATGAATGGTTTACTTGTGCTACACATTGCATGGTTTGTAGTGTGCAGTAATGGACATCATGCTTTACGAATGACATGAAGGTGTTGGAGGGGGTGCAGAAGAGATTAGTTTCAGGAATGAGACACTTGAATTGTGGAGATAGATTGGAAAATTTAGGAGCTTTTTTTTCTTGGCGGTGTGAATATTGAAAGGAAGTTTTCAAAGTCAGAGGAGTCTGGACAGAAAAGGCAGAGAGAAACCTTTCCTAGCAGTGAGAATGTGGAGTACAAGATGACACAGGTTTCAAGTAATTGGCAAAAAAAATCAACATAGATATGAGGAAAGAAATGTTTTGCATCAGCAAGTGTTTCAGTTCTGGAACTGCCTCAGAGACTTCAGTCAGAGCGCTGCAGAGGAAATTAGACTGTTTGCTGCAAAGGAAGAACATGCTGGATTGCAGGGAGAATGGCACAAAAACCTAAACGGAGAACTGGCACCATCACAATGCAGACAATGCACCGTGATGCACTGGGTCAGGGCCCCTGGGATCGGCGTGGAGTGTGGACTTGGTTTTAGGGGATACTGTAGAGCAGTAGATGGAGCAGCAGTGGTGTTGTGAGATTTCCGTGGTAGCCACAGAATGGAGTTGGGGGTGACAGGAATGTTGTAGGCTCTTAGCCCTTTACATTGATACCACTATTCTGTCAGTTTAGCCGTGTCTCAATTCAATTTCATCCCATTCCCATCCAAACCTTTCCCTATCAGTCTAGGTGCTAAGAGATCTAATAAACCCTCAGGATCTCCTGCCTTTTGTAGAAAAGGTGTCCAGCCGATGATTGGTTATCACGACCCTCAGTGTGAAAATATATTGCAACCCTGAATGTTACAGCTGAAGCGTTAGTAATGTGTCCCCTTTTCTAAAAATTGTTCCTCCAAATTCTCCAGCCTTGTTTGCTTGATGTTTTAAAATCCTCTTGGTTAGATCACCCCTTAGCCTGTCTTGTGGGAATTTGTTTGTTTGTGGGGATGTAGGCATCCCTGGCTGGGCCAGTATTTATTGCCTATCCCTATTTGCCCCTTGAGAAGGTGGTGGGGATAGCTGCCTTCTTGGATCACTGCAGTCCTTGTGCTGTTGGGGAGGGAATTCCAGGACTTTCACCCAGCGACACTGAAGGAACAGCGATATATTTCCAAGTCAGGATGGCGAGTGGGTTGGAGGGAAACCTGCAGGGGATAGTATCTGCTGCCCCTGTCCTTCTAGATGGTGGAGGGACATAGGTAAACCTACTCTTACTTAAACGCCTAAGGTCAAAAAACACACGGTGCACACCAGGTTATAGTCGAACAGGTTTGTTTGAAGACACAAGCTTTCGGAGTCTCACTCCTTCTTCAGATGTCCCTAAAATTTAGGCAAACTTGTGTTCTTTATCCTCAAGGACACAGTATCCTCACTGTGGTTAAAGGATAAGGACGTAGACCCACATACATACCCATACACACCTTCCAGCCCTATGCATT
Source organism: Stegostoma tigrinum (assembly GCF_030684315.1). Classification (NCBI taxonomy): domain Eukaryota; kingdom Metazoa; phylum Chordata; class Chondrichthyes; order Orectolobiformes; family Stegostomatidae; genus Stegostoma; species Stegostoma tigrinum. The sequence goes on along the minus strand of NC_081371.1, from coordinate 2,547,175 downwards.
TCTAAACTCCTTGGGAGAAAGGCCAACATTCCTTTAGCACTTCTCAGGAAATTCCTGGCGCTGATTTTTCAGGTATTTAGTGATTGCAGAACATGCACAGCCATGTTCAGTCTCTTGGCCCGTCTGCACTCCAGGCTGTCTCATTGTGAGTTGTTGGTTCTGGAGATGACATTTCCGTGTAAAAGTGACTCAGACAGCTCTCGCCCGCTCACCTAAGTGTTTACGAAATGCTGCCCTTGCCCCTGCTCTGTGACTCAAGGGCATCCACAAACCCAGTTTCAGAACTTGCTGTGCTTCCATCACCAGCACCATTCTGTTCAGGACAGGGTGAGGGAGGGTGGGGGCATGGTGAAGGGGACATTGTCCGGGTGAGGGGTGGGTTCAGGGTGAGGGGGCAGGATCACAGTGAGAGGGTGGGGCCAGGATGACGGGGCAGGGTCAGGGTGAAGGGTTGGTGTCAGGGTAAAGGGGCCAGGGTGAGTGGGCAGGGCCAGGGTGAGTGGGCGGGGCCAGAATGAGGGGGTGGGGTGAGGGTATGGTGCCAGGGTGAGGGGGTGGGGATCAAGGTGAGGGGGCAGGTTTCGGGGAAGAGGTTCAGGGTTAGGGGGTGGCGTTGGAGTGTAGGGGCAGGGGCAGGCTAAGAGGGTCAGGGAGAGGAGGCAGGTTTAGGGTAAGAGGGGACAGAGTCAGGCTAAGAGAGTCAGGGTGAGGGGGCGGGGTCAGGGTGAGGTGGGGGTGTGGGGGCTGAGTTTGAGGGTCCTAATCTGCTTATAAAATGCCTATTCTCCTCCAATTCCTGGCCTCGCACGTTTGCCCAGTTTCTGTTCTATCTCCGTGGTAGCCACCTTTCCAGCTGGCATGGCCCAACAGTATACAACTGCATTTGCTAAAACCGACAGCCACTCCTGCAGAACTGCTGCTGTTAACCTCTGGGATATTGTCTTGTGTGTCTCAGGGTGGGGTTTGGAGGGGTTGGGGGGTTGCTGGTTGTCACAGTTTGTCAGGTAACGCTCCTGCCGGAGGAGTTACAGATTGTTTTGACCCCAGCCCCTCGGTCCAGCAAGGGACGGGGCAGTAAATGCTGGCCAGCCAGTGACGCCCACCACCCATGGGGGCATAAACACAGGAGACGCTGTGTGTTACAGGTTGCTGTGCAAATGTTTGTCGTTGCTGTAAGATGTGCGACTGTGTGTTCCAGCCGCCCAGAATCAGCCAAAGAGTGACATCCTGAGCCACAGAGGAGGAGGAGCTTTCATTCCCAAAGAGTTTGCTGTCAGGAGGAAAGAGCACAACGCCAGGAGACAACATGAGGTGGTCCCGTCTCGGGACTCCGAGGAGATGCCAGGCTCTGACTCTGAGGATTACGAAAACATGACGGAGTACATAAAGAACATGTCGCTGACAGGGGCTAACATGATCCCCTAAGTGGATCCATAGTGTTGGACTGACCAGTGTGAGTGAAGATGTGAGGGACTCTGTGGGGAGTCACTGCTGAATCCCGGTGTGGCTGTGCATGTGTGGGTGTGTGTGCGTGTCTCTGGTTTCCACTTCAGCCTGCCTGTTTGTCAGGCAGTGTGCCCCAGCCCCTCCCAGGGTCTGCACACAGCCAGGAACACTGTTGTGTTCCCTGACATTGGAGCCAAGGACCTAGTAAGCAGGACGGAGACAGCCTGGGGGCCATTGATACTGGGAGAGACAAGCCCCATCAACATGAGTCCTTCTCCCTTCTCTCTCCCTGACTTCCCCCCACCCTGACTCCGCCCTCCCTGTTCTTCACCCCCTTCCTCTTGCCCCCACCCCCATCTTTCCCCTACCCATCCTCCTTACCCCTCTTTCTTTTTATCCCTTCCACTTGTTCCTCCTTCCTCATTTTAATCCTCATCTGCTTCTTCCCCCACCCCCTATAGTGTCTCCAACTAACCCCCCTTCCCACTGAACACTTCCCCAATCCCATTCCCCTCTCCCCAATGTACTACCCGCTCCCATCTCTCTTTCTCTCCACTCCCGGCCCCACTATCCCCTATCCCCAATTTCTCTCCCCTCAACCCCCTCTCCTCTCAACCCCCTCTCTCCCTAAATCTCTCTGCCCCAACCCTTCTCCCCCAACCCTTCACCCCTACTCCCTTCACACCCTTTTCACCTACCTCTCTCTCTTTCTCCACCCCTCCTTCCCACTGCCCCCTTCCCCTGACCTCCCCACTCCTGTCCTCTTCTCACCCTCAACACCCCCCCCCTCCTCTCCAAGTTGTTCACATGAAGCAATTGGACCTGCAATAATATCCAAAGAATGATAAAGGATCATCACTAACTTCAGACTGCTTGGTTTGCTTTGTTTCTCTAGCTGCTTCTGCAACAAAGTGGAGGGTTATTCAGTTAAACCTCTGGGCCATCATTCGGGCTGTCAAGGAGATTACTGAAGGCTGGTCAGGGAGGTGGTCGGGAGGGGGGGGGGTGCACTTGGCCTCTTTGGAGAATGACATTGCTGAGACCGAGGGCTCCACCACCTCAGTGCTCAGTTCATGTCAGCAATGTTGTTAGTGTTGTTGAGAGAGGAGAGCAGGATTCACACTCACTGGCAGCATGAAGAGTTTGAGCACTGAGAGATGGGCAAAGATCTTGGATCTTTTCCAGTGTGGAGATCCATTGGAGGTTTGAGGATTAGAGGAGAAATCAAGAGTTGGTTCCTTAACAGATGCAGTCTTCACACCCATCCCAAGGGAACGAGTTTGTTGTCAGGAAAATACATACAAGGTTCAAAGGCATTGGAGAGTGGGCAAGATACAATGTGGGGAAGTGTGGGGTATCTCTCCTTTGGGAGGAGAAATACTGAGAGATTGGTTGTTGTCTGAAGTTGCCCCTGTTCCAGTGTCACAGAAAGCTAGCTTGCAGGGTCAGTGAGGAATTAGGAAGGCAGATGGTGTGCTGGCCTTCAGCACTACCTCAGTTACAATGTCTTGCTGTATTTGTATGGAGCTTTGTACAGGCGGCACGGTGGCTCAGTGGTTAGCACTGCAGCCTCACAGCACCAGGGACCTTGGTTCGATTCCAGCCGTGGGCGGCTGTGTGGAGTTTGCACATTCTCCCCGTGTCTGCGTGGGTTTCCTCCGGGTGCTCCGGTTTCCTCCCACAATCCAAAAATGTGCAGGGTAGGTGAATTGGCCATGCTAAATTGCCCGTAGTATTCAGGGGTGTGTGGGTTATAGGGGGACAGGTCTGGATGGGATGCTGCTTGGGGCGGTGTGGACTTGTTGGGCCGAAGGGCCTGTTTCCACACTGTAGGTAATCTAATCTAAACTACTTTGCTCAGGCAAATTGTACACAGTTTTGCGTCCCTTATTTATCGAAGGATCAAATAGTCACCATAGAGGGGGTACCAATCGAGAGCTTCACCAAATTAATTCCTTGAGAGGATGAGATTGGCACGTGAGAAGGCCCGAGTAGGGATGAGGAAAAAATGAGAGATTAGCCTCACAACTTAGAGGGACAGGATGGCTGGGGTTAGAATACAGGCAGTGTCAGTGGTTGTGGGAGACCACAGCAATATGCTTCTCTGTGCCTCTTCCACCAATACGATGATAGAAACGTAATCAAGACACACTTGTATCATTGTCCTAAAACCAAAATGAGAGAGAAGTCAGTGAAAGGGAGCATTTCACCCTTTATTTCTTTGTTCAAAATTTTATTCATACATGCATGGGAGATGGACCCATTAAGGAAATAGCAGACAGCTCAAATTTTGACCACAAGTAGAAGGGTTCTATACCAATTTTACTGATAAACGTTCAATCCAGTAAAAATAACAATTCCAAATTAAAAATTAAACCTTTTATTCATTCATACATCCATCCAACAGTGTTTGCATGTTAGTACACATGACTACATTATCCAGTCATCGTCACACCACTACATGTGCCTATATTGTCCAATCCTGCTCCAGCTAACACATGATTATGCTATCAGATTGTTACATCTCTAGCTGTTTACATCTCTGTTAACGGACTGAAAATGCTAACTAGCTTACAGAGAACCCACACCGCTTCATTATCCCCTATCACTCGAGGATCAGCTTTCTGATTTGATGCTAGAGGTGACTGTCTGATGGGGTGAGATTTGAACTAGCTCAAACCTTGTTACACCCACTCGGAATTAAAATCGATCTCCAGGAGGGAGCAGATGGGGGTGCGGTGAAATTGGGCAGAGGGTAATCCAATCCATTCCAATTGCCCTCAACAAACATGTACCAGCTTATATTGCCCCTGCTCTAGCAAAGGACACCTATTGGCCAAGGGCCATCTGTGATGGCCCCTGTGGTTAAATAGCCACTGATATTAAGCCAGGTAACAACGGAACTGGTTATCATTGCTGTCGGCTGTCTCTGTCCATTAGAGGATGATGTGTACTCAGTCTTGTGACTTTTTGTCCAGCTTTCTAAGGGAAAGGGCAGTTCTCTAGCAACAGGATTTGAGGCACAGGGAAAAGGATGTCCCGTGAGGTAGTGGAATCCTGGGTGGTGCAGGATTTCATTCATTAGCTTTCCTTCCTTGATCTACTTTGCCTCACATTAAAACTTAGGGATTCAAAGCTTGATGCAGTTCGATGGAAAAGTGTCTCCACTTTGAACAAATGCTCCTCCCAGTTGTTAATGTTAATGTTGCTGTGCTTCGATGAGACACTCTGAGGGTTTTTGTAGTTTGGCAATGTTCCTGGGCTGTAACTATTGAGCCACAGTTAGGTTCAAAATGGGGAATCCACAGGAATGGTTTTTAGATTAGATTCCCTACAGTGTGGAAACAGGGCCTACGGCCCAACAAGTCCACACTGCCCCTTGGAGCATCCCACCCAGACCCATCCCCCTATAACCCACACACTCCTGAACACCATGGGCAATTTAGCATGGCCGATCCACCTAGCCTGCACAAATCTTGGGCTATGGGAGGAAACCGGAGCACCCGGAGGAAACCCACACAGACACGGGGAGAATGTGCAAACTCCACACAGACAGTCACCCGAGGCTGGAATTGAACACGGGTCCCTGGTGCTGTGAGGCTGCAGTGTTAACCACTGAGCCACCGTGCTGTGCTGTGGGAATCGGCCAGAGCTGGGTTTCTCAATCATGCTCCCTGGACTAAGCCAGGACAGTGACAGCTGATCACCAGGGGAGTCCAGACTAGGTGGTAACCTGAGAGGGGGCTGTGCATCTCATTCTCGACAGAACTGGAATGAAACTCCCTCATTTCATCAGCAGGTGGCACTCACTCCATCAGCCCCCACCCCAGGGGAAGGGCAGGCTGGTGTGGCAGGGCTGTAGTGTTACAGGGACTCACTGTCACAGTGCGGAGAGAGGAGGAATGACAGATGTTACACTCATTGGGGGTGGGGGTGTGGAGAGAGAATGTATCAATGCCTTCAGGAGAGAGAGATAAGTAGAGTGAGTGAGAGACAGACAGAGAGAGCCCCTTCAGAAGAGAGATACAGAGAGAGTTAGCCCCTTCAGGAGAGAGAGAGAGTCCTTTCAGGAGAGGGAGGGAGAGAGAGACAGAAAGATACAGCCTCTTCAGGAGAGGGACAGAGTGAGAGAGAGAGAGAGAGAGAGCCCTTTCAGTGCGAAGCAGTGAGCTAAAAAATCTCATCGATGTCATGTTGCTGATGTAAAGACTGACCTTGTTTATGGGCTTGTTGCACATGAACAAGATGCTAACAGCTTGGGCCAGGACAGGTTATTTCCCCCCCTGCCGCCACACAGTGAGGGCGGAGTTGTGAGCTGGTTTGCTGAGGATCGATGAGCTGCATTTACCGTGCACTGTGCTCAGAGCAGGCAGCAGAGTATGGACGGTCTGCTGTTCTGTAGGAAGCCTCTGACTTGCCCTTTGCCTGGGATCTTCTTGCTGCCATTACTGGGTCCAGTGCTGTAGACCTTCCTGGTACCTCGCCCACGTCTGACCCACACACTGCAGCTTGCCCGAATGTTTCGGATAGCGTTATAACTGGCATCAGTAACTGCTGGGCACGTGAAGTTCTCTTGGATGAGGTAGCCCAGCCTTGTGCTGGCCAAGAGCCCAGTGGAAGTTGGCACAATGTTAGTGACCTCTGCATATACATACTGCACCACCAAAAGGCAACCTGTATGAGGGAAAGTAGTCTCTGTGAATGTCTCCATACCTATCCCAGCCTGGTTCTACCTCAAAGTATTGGCCTGGAGTTGGGTGTTAGTGCCCACGTAATCGGGATGTGGACCTGTTTGCCAGCCAGCTCCACCCGAACAGAAAAGGGGCTGCTCAGGGAAACGTACAGCTCTCAGTGCCTGCCAGAGAGCAGTGAGATTTATACCCACCCCTGCCCTTGCCCCATCGCATCTCCCTCCCCATCGCCATTCCATGCCTCTCCCCAACACCCTCCTCCATTCCCCTCCCCTGCCCCATCTGTTCCCCAGCCCCATCCTCACTCCCTGTACCTCCACCCCAACCCCTTTTCCTTGCCCCACGCTGTGCCTTGTACCTCCACCTGCCATGCGTCCCCCCCTCCCCTGCACCATTGCCATCCATGTTTCCTTCCCTGCCCCCTCCATATCCTCCTCCCTCTCCCCATCCCCTGCCCCCTCTCTTCCACTGATTCCCTCTCTATCCCTCTATTCCCCATTATTATTGCCTTCCCCCATTATCCCATCTAATCCCATTCCCTCCCCTCTCCTCACTATATCTCCACCCCTCCCGTCCCCAACCCTCCCACTCCCCTCCAACCCTCCCACTCCCCTCCAACCCTCCCACTCCCCTCACTATATCTCTACCCCTCCCGTCCCCAACCCTCCCACTCCCCTCCCCAACCCTCCCACTCCCCTCCCCAACCCTCCCACTCCCCTCCCCAACCCTCCCACTCCCCTCCCCAACCCTCCCACTCCCCTCCCCAACCCTCCCACTCCCCTCCAACCCTCCCACTCCCCTCACTATATCTCTACCCCTCCTGTCCCCAACCCTCACACTCCCCTCACACTCCCCTCACACTCCCCTCACACTCCCCTCACACTCCCCTCACACTCCCCTCACACTGTATTCTCTTCTCCTAGCTATATCCCTGCCCCATCCCGCTTCCCTACTTCCCTCATTGCAGCCTTGGTTGAAACAGGGACGAAAGAGCAGGATTCTGAATTCTTTGAAGTAACTGGGATTACCGGTGAGAATGGACAAGCTGCGGAGGAATGTTTACCTCGTCGGTGTCAGCATCTTCAGGAGGGGAGAGTCCGAAAATCAACACAAGAAAGGTTCAAATATTCCAAAAGCAGGCACGTTAAGTCATGTGTGTTGCTAACAGTAACACAAGATCAGGGAGCAGTCACAACGACCTTCAAAAAGTCCTAGTGTGACAGCGGAGGTTGGAGAGAGAGCAACAGTGAGACTAATGATGTGGGAAGATCCATAACTAAGGGCCAATTCCCTCAGAGAGTCCGACAGAACAGAAACATCTTCCAATCAAACCTGTCCCCGCCGACCATAATCTCAAACTAAACTAGTCCCATCTGCCTGCGTTTGGGCAATATACCTCTAAATTTTTCCTTTTTATGAACTGATCCAAATGTCTTTTTTAAACATTGTAACTGTACTCCACGTTCACCACCTCCTCTGGAAATTCATTTCACATATGAATCACTTTCTGTGCGTGGAAAAAAACGTTTCCTGTCAAGTCTTTTTTAAATCTTTCTCCTCTTACCTTAAAAATATGCCCCCTACTCTCGAAATTCCCCCACCCTAGGGAAAGGAACCTTGCCATTCACCTTATCTATACCCCTCATGATTTTATAAACTGTTAGAAGGCCGTCCCTCAACCTCCTACACTAAAGTGAAAAATGTCCCAGCCCTACCCAGCCTCTCTTTATAACTCAGTTTCCATTCCCAGCAACTCTACATCTCTATTGACCCTCACCAGCTTAATAACATCCTTCCTGTAACAGGGAGACCAGAACAGGTACACAGTACTCCAGAAGAAGCCTCACCAAGGTCCCATACAACCCCAATATAGCATCCCCACCTACATAATCACAGGTCTGAGCAATGAAAGCAAGTGTGCTAAGTGCCTTCTTAATCACCCTGTCTACCTATGACCGAAAAGTCAAAGAATTGTGTGCCTGAACCCCTAGGTTTCTCTGCTCTACAACAGTACCCAAGAGCCCTACTTTTAACTGTACAAGTCCTGCTGTTGTTTGTTTTACCAAAGTGCAATAGCTCGCATTTATCCAAATTAAACTCCATCTGCCACACCTCAGCCCATTGACCCAAAACAACAAGATCTCTTTGTAATCTCATGTACAACCCTTTGCTACCTTCCCATGTTTGAGATCCCAGCATTCTTCATTGCTGGCTCAATCATCAATCTGAACACCAGCAACTGAGACACATGACAATTAATGGAAAGTTGGGAGTAGCCTTTGCAGCTGGGCCCCACCCTGTACTGCACAGGAGGGGAGGGATCAAAGCTGGGATTGGCTGTTCCTGGGATGGGGGCACCTGTGGGGAAGATTATAGTCACGAGGAGGCCCTTTCATAATCATTGCTCCATGCTCTTCCAGGAATCTTTCTAAAATTGGCCCATTTGACCAAAACAAATGACACAAACCATTGCGAAGGTCCCACACTTTGATGGTTCGATCCCGTGAGCCGGTGTAGATGAAGCGATCATCCAGTGAGAACGCCGCACACTCAACCCCCTGAAAGAACAAGCCCTGATTGAACAGGAACAGCAGACAGTCAGCGTGAGGGTAGTTGCCTCCTGCAATAAAGGTGGCTCACCACTGCTGGACAGGCTAATGACTCCAGAGTGTAGCTCCAAGCACTCTCTGACCTCTGACCCCACCAGTGCCCCTCCTGAATGCTAGCTCCACTTGGTGGCCTGTGGGCCTCTCGAAAGGGAAAGAGCCCTTTCATAAATGGGCCCACACTTCTCACAGATACACAGGAGCATGCCATACAACCCACAAAGGCTACTCATGCTTGTACCCAGAACACAGCTCGTGCAACATCTCAGAGAGCTGCTCCCTGGCTGGTTCCGATAGGAACCCCACCAGATCCTCAGTCAAAGGGCCATTTCCCTAACCCCCACACCCTCGTCTTGATATCAATCTGACCCAAAGGCCGCATCTGTCTTGACACTAATATCAGTGTCCGCTACATGTCATTGTGAGCAACTAGAAACACCAGCGTTCCAGTACAGGCCATAATAACGTCATTATCCAGTGACTCTCCCAGTGCTGCACTGACCAAAACTTTGGAGCCTCATAGAATGGTGACGGCACTCCAAAAAAATTATCTGGTGGGAAGGATAGAGGCATAAACTGTTTCCTAAATGGAGAAAAGGCTTCAGCAATCTGAAGCTCAACGAGACTTGGGAGTCCGAGTTCAGGATTGACTTAAGGTTAACATGCAGGTTCAGTTGTTGGTTGGGAAGGTAAACGTGGTGTTGGCATTCATTTCAAGAGGGCTAGAAAACACAGAGACGTACTGCTGAGGTTGTATCACGCTTCAGTCAGACCGCATTTGGATTATTATGAGCAGTTTTGGTCCCATATTGAAGGAAAGATGTGCTGGCATCATAAAAGGGATCCAGAGGAGGTTCACGACAATGATACTCGGGATGAATGGGCTTGTCATATGAGAAGCAGTTAAGGATTCTGGGTCTATACTTGATGGAGTTGAGAAGGTTGATGGGGAATTTGATTGAAACTAACAGAATACTGAGAGGCCTGGATTGGGTGGATATGGAAAAGATGTTTCCACTAGTAGGAGAGACTCAGAACAGAGGGCACAACCTCAGAATGAAGGGATGACTCTTTAGAACTGGGATGAGGAGGAATTTCTTCAGCCAGATGGTGATTGGTCTGTAGGAGTCATTACTGCAGAGGGCTGTGGAAAGCCAAGTCATTGAGTGTATTTAGGACAAAGATAGATAGATTCTTGATTGGTTAGGGGATCAAGAGTTACAGGGGGAAGGCAGGAGAATGGGATTGAGAAGGGCTGAATGGCCTAATACTGTTTCTTATATCGTATGGGCTTATCATCTATTTGAGAGCCATAATTGTGTTTTCCTTCACCAACACTCTCTCTAGTACTTTTTGATTCCTAAAATATTTCTCTCTCTCTAGAAAATTTTCATCATGTTATCCATCATCCTGCTCAGATGGATGAACAAAAATCCTTTGGCCCTAATCAAAGACTGGCAGTTCTCCCAACTACCCCTCACCCACCGTGACAAAAACTCGTGGCTTCATGGTTTCATTGGATTGCTCTTTGTGGGATCTTGCTGTGTGCGGATGGCCTGCATTACAACAGTGACCGCACTTCAGCGGCTGCCCAAGTTCACTTTGGGACAGTCACAAAAGGCGCTATGAACATGCAGGCCATTTCACTGTTTCTGTAGGGTGGACACAATGACAAACTTCACAATGAAATTGGACAAGTACATGAGGGAAGCTGGGGAAGAGGGTGGAGGAATGGGATTAAGGGCCCATCTCAAACTCAAGACCCAACACAACAGGCCAAACAGCCTCCCTCTATGCCAAGAGAGACTGTGATTCAATATGATCAGGGCTGGTTAACACCTACCTTGTAGGAGAACTCATAGTCCCACTGCTGCTCCCGGAGATTCCATATTCTCTGGACTGGTCCCTGACACCCACTGAAGGCATACTGTTCCTTGTGACTGGTCACCAGGCAGGTTACTCTGCTGTTGTGAGGCTCCAGGATAGTGGGCAGTGAGTTCCCAGTGTAGAGGTGGAGTTCCCCGGTGTCCATGCCTAACAGTACACTGCAGTCAGATGTGACAGCCATACTGGACAATACAAAGCGTGGCATAGTGGAGAATGTGGCCAGGGTGTCGCCCAGCAAGGGGTCAGACTCCGCACTGTGCAGAGCATGCACCATGACACAGCTGATGTACGCTGTTGCCAGCTGCTCCTCGCTTCTGCTAACGGCGAGACATTGGACTGTTTCCCCTGGGCCTGGGGGCTGACAGCACGTCAGCCTCTGCCATGTCTCCATGCAGAAAACCAGCAGGGACCCAGACCTCAGGCCGCACAGCAGTAACTTCTTCAGCTGTACCACAGCCAGGATGCAGATTTCATTGCCAGTGTCAATGGTACGCAGAGTCACACCTGCAGTGGGAAAGCTCTGAGTTAATCTGTGGTAGTTAAACACACAGGCTGACTTCTGAAATGCCACAGCGTCTTCCCGTTTACTCTTACAATCTCTATAACAGTCCACCCGCCACTCTCTATAACAATCTACCCATCACTCTCTATAACAAACCACCCATCACCCTCCATAACAAACCACCCATCACTCTCTATAACAAACCACCCATCACTCTCTATAGCAAACCACCCATCACTCTCTTATAACAAACTACCCATCACTCTCTATAACAACCTACCCATCACTCTCTATAACAAACCACCCATCACTCCCTAAAACAATCTTCCCATCCCTCCCTATAACAATCCACCCATCACTCCCTATAACAATCCACCCATCACTCCCTATAACAATCCACCCATCACTCCCTGTAACAGTGTACCCATCACTCTCTCTCTAACAATCCATTTGTCTCTCCTGATAAGATATATATATTCTCCCCCCATTCCAGGCACTCCCCACCTATGTCTGTGACACCACCCATGTGCTCCACCTCCTCCAAAACCTCAGATTCTTTGAATCCCCAACACCTCACCTTTACTATGGATGTCTAGTCTCTATACACCTGCATTCCCCATTCCCTGCAGGCCCGTCCATTCCCCCTCCACTGACACCATCATCCGCTCAGCTGAACCCATCCACACCCTCAACAAATTCTCTTTCAATTCCTCCCACTTCCTACAGACTAAGGGGGTGGCCATGGGTACCCGCATGGGCCCAAGCTACGCCTGCCTCTTTGTAGGATACAGAACAATCCCTCTTCTGAAGCTACAGTGACCGTATCCCCCATCTCTTCCTCCATTACATCAATGAAGGTTTTGGTGCCACCTCGTGCTACCACGAGGAGCTCAAACAGTTCATCCACTTCACCAACACCTTCCACCCTAACCTTGGGTTCACCAGGACCATCTCTAATACCTCTCCCTCCTTCCTGGACCTCTCTGTTTCCATCTCTGGCAACCACCCAGAAACCAATATCCATTTGAAGCTCACTGACTCTCACAGCTACCTAGAATACACCTCCTCTCACCCAACTTCCTGTAAAAAGGCCATCCCAATTCCCAAGTATTTCGCCTCCACTGCATCTGCCCCTGAGATGAGACATTCCACTCCTGCACATCCCAGATTTCCTTGTTTTTCAAGGACCGCAACATCCCCTCCATGGTGGTTGAGAACACCCTCGACAATGTCTCTCACATTTCCCGCCACTCATTCCTCACACCCCGTCCCCGCAATTACCGCCCAAAGAGAATTCCCCTAGTCTTCACATACCATCCCACCAACCTCCAGATACAAAGCATCATCCTCCAACGCTTCCGCCATCTGCAATCCGACCCCACCACCAAAGACATTTTTCCATCCCCACCCTTGTCTGCCTTCCGGAGAGACCACACTTTCTCTGCGACTCCCTTGTCCGCTCCACACCACCCTCCAACCCCACCACACCCGGCACCTTCCCCTGCAACTGCAGGAAGTGCTACACTTGCCCCCACACCTCCTCCCTCACCCCCATCCCAGGCCCCAAGAAAACCTTCCACATAAAGCAGATGTTCACCTGCACATCTGCCAATGTGGTATACTGCATCCACTGTTCCCGTTGTGGCCTCCTCTACATCGGGGAAACCAAGCGGAGGCTTGGAGACCGCTTTGCAGAACACCTCCACTCGGTTCGCAATAAACAACTGCATCTCCCAGTCTCGAACCATTTCAACTCCCCCTCCCACTCCTTAGACGACATGTCCATCCTGGGCCTCCTGCAGTGCCACAATGATGCCACCCGTAGGTTGCAGGAATAGCAACTCATATTCCACTTGGGAACCCTGCGGCCCAATGGTATCAATGTGGACTTCACCAGCTTCAAAATCTCCCCTTCCCCCACCGCATCCCAAAACCAGCCCAGTTCGTCCCCTCCCCCCACTGCATCCCAAAACCAGCCCAGCTCGTCCCTGCCTCCAACCGCATCCCAAAACCAGCCCAGCTTGTCCCTGCCTCCCTAACCTGTCTGTCCTTTCTCCCACCTATCCTCTCCTCCCACCTCAATTGCCACCCCAATTTCCTATCTACCAGCCTCATCCCGCCGCCTTGACCTGTTCATCTTCCCTGAACTGACCAACGCCCACCCTAAGTCCTCACCTGCACTCACCTTTACTGGCTCTATCCCCACCTCCTTGACCTGTCTGTCTCCTCTCCACCTCTCTGCTCCTTGATCCATTTTCCATCCACCTCCCCCTCTCTCCCTATTCATTTCAGAATCCCCTTCCCCTCCGCCATTTCTGAAGAAGGGTCTCGACCCGAAACGCCAGCTTGCCTGCTCCTCTGATACTGCTTGGCCTGTTGTCTTCATCCAGCTCTACACCTTGTTATCTCAGATTCTCCAGCATCGGCAGTCCCTACTGCCTCTCACTCACTATAACAGTCCACCCATCACTCCCTGTAACAATCCACGCCTCACTGGTCATACCTCTCCCTACCTCTACGCACTCTTTGCTCCTTTATGTCCCCCATTACTCTAACTACTGTGTGAAATGTCTCCCCTTCAAGGTCACTGTTTTTGAATTATTAGCCTGCCTTGGCAAAAACTAGGTGAGCTGTATTGTGTGGCTAAGTTTTGGGTTTCACCCAGCTGGGCTGATTCCCATATTGCTGTCGTCTGTTTAAAGCCAGCAATGTATTGGCCAGACACATACACCCACGCTGACTTGTTCCTGCTCATGGATCATTTCACTGAATGCCTGATTCCCAGTGAGGAATTTGCAAAGGCAACTGCAGACGATAGTCTCAGCCCTTCCCAATATTTAAGTGAAAGAGACATCTGCTCATCTAGCACCGAATGAGAAGCACACTGCTGAAAAATGTCGAGGAATGGCTCTGGGGACTGTTGTCAAAGAGACAGACCTCGGGGTGCAGGCACATAATTCTTTGAAAGTGGTGCCACAGGTAGACAGGGTAGTGAAGAAGGCATTTGATACGCTCACTTTCAGCGTTCAGAGCATTGAGTATTGGAGTTGGGATGTCATATTTTGGCTGTACAGTACTTTGATGATGCCACTTTTACAATACTGCGTTGAATTCTGGTCTGAAGACAATAAATACTGGATAACACAGTGGACCAGGCAGCATCCATGGAGAGAGTGCAAGGTAACGCTTCGAGTCTAGATCACTATTCATCAGGGTCTCAATTCTGATTGCCCTGCTCTGGGAAAGATGTTATTAAACTGGAATGTTTGCAAAAAAGGATTTACAAGTATGTTACCAAGAGTGGAAGGTTTGACTTACAAGGAGAGGCTGAATACCTGGAGCGTCGGAGGCTAAGGGGTGACCTTATAGAGGTTTATAAAATCATGAGCGGCATGGAAAAGGTGAATAGCCAAGGTTTTCCCCAGGGTAGCGGAGTCCAAAACTAGAGGGGTAAGGTTGAAGGTGAGAGGAGAAAGACTAAAAGGGTCCTGAGGGGCAACCTTTTCACACAGAGGGCAATGCATGTGTAGAACAAACTGCCAGAGGAAGTGGTAGAAGTGGGTACAATTACAACATATAAAAGACATTTGGACAGATAGATGGGTAGGAGGGACATGGGCCAAATGTAGACAAATGGGACTAGTTCAGTTTAGGAAACCTGAGTGGCATGGACAAGTTGGACTTAAGAGCCTGCATCCTTGCCGTATGACTCCATGACAAGGTGGTGGAAGAGACAACAGCAGTGGCTGTGAGCTAACTCTGTGTGTTATTAATGTAGATGTGGAAACTGACAGGTTTGGGGTGGCAGTGGTTGATACTGGTAAGGGCCATCATGTAGATGAGAAACAGGAGATTATGGACAAGTCTTCAGAGGATGCCTGAGGTATCTGTTCCTAGGTGGGAACAGAAATAATTGCAAATGATCCCCTCAGCTACAACTCTGTAAAGGCAAAGCAGTCAAATCAAGACCTACACAACTGGACTAATGGGGAGACAGAGAAATCACGTTTCGAGAACAATCTGACTCTTCTTCAGTGAAGAAATGTTAACTCTGTTTCTCTCACCTCAGGTGATGCCAGACCTGCGGAGTTCCTCCAGCTTGTATTTCAAGAGGCATAGAAATTTTGATTCTGTCAAATGTGTTAGAGAAAGTTGATGTGATTTGTCAATATGAAAGGTTGTGGATGGATTGAGATGGACCAAGAGGAATCATTTACCACTCTCAAAGCCACAAAGGAAGTAAATTCTGCTTACATAACAAGGTGTCGAGCTGGATGAACACAGCAGGCCAAGCAGCATCAGAGGAGCAGGAAAGCTGATGTTTCGGGCCAAGGGATCTAGGCCTGAAACATCAGCTTTCCTGCTGCGTTCATCCAGCTCGACACCTTGTTATCTCAGATTCTCCAGCGTCTGCAGTTCCTACTATCTCTGAAATAATTCTGCTTAGAGCTTTGTTATATAAGGCACTGGTTCTGAAGGTGTTAATGTTCATGTTACGTTAGCTCCACCTAATTTACCGCTCTCACACGCAGTGTCTGGTGGAGTCAAGATTGGCAGATGGAGTTTAATGTAGATAAACATGAGGTGCTGCGTTTTGAACAGGCTAATCAGGGCAGGATTTACACACTTATTGGTAAGGCCCTGGGGAGTGCTGCCGAGCAAAGAGACTTTGGAGTGCAGGTTCATACTTCCTTGAAAGTGGAATTGCAGACAGACAGGGGAGTGAAGACTACGTTTGGTATGCTTGCCTTTACCGGTCAATGCGTTGTGTATAGGAGTTAGGAGGTCATGCTGCGCAGAACATTGATAGGCCACTTTTGAAATATTGCCTTCAATTCTGGCCTCCTTGAAGTAGGAAAGATATTATGAAACTTGAAGGGGTTCAGAAAAGATTTACAATGATGATAGCAAGGTTGGTTGGTTTGGGTTATAGCGAGAGGCTGGATAGGCTGGGGCTTTATTCCCAGCATCGGAGGCTGAGGGGTGATATTATAGTGGCTTATAAAATAATGAGGGGCATGGATAGGGTGATTCCCAGGGCTTTCCCCAGAGTAGGGGAGTCCAAAACTAGAGGGCATAGGTTTATGGTGAGAGGAGAAAGATTGAAAAGGGCCCTAAGGGGCACCATTTTCATGCAGAGAGTGGTTTGGGTATGGTACAGGCTACCAGAGGAAGTGGTGGAGGCTGGTACAATTACAACATTTAAAAGGCATCTGGATGGATACATGAATAGGAAGAGTTTAGAGGGATATGGGCCAAATGCTGGCAAGTGGGACTAGGTCAGAATGGGATGTCTGGTCAACATGGATGAGTTGGACTGAAGGGTCTGCACATCCCTTTTACTCTATGTAATTCAGTTACGGTTAGTTTAGCGATGGAAATGGATAGGAATATGCCACAGGGCAAGAGTTATCGATGGGGGAAGGGCAATTATAATGCGATTATGCAAGACTTAGGAGGCATAGAATGGGTTAGCAAAATGCAGGGCATGGGGACAATCGAAATGTGGACCTGGTTTAAGGAACAGATATTGCGTGTTCTTGATGGGTGGGTCCCTGTCAGGCAGGGAGGAAGTGATAAGGTACGGGAACCATGGCTTACTAAAGAAATTGTGTCTCTTCTTAAGCGGAAGAGTGGCGTTGAGACGAGATGGTTCAGATGAGGTGATGGAGAGTTACAGATTAGCTAGGAAAGATTTAAAGAGAGAGTTAAGAAGAGCAACGGGGGTCATGAGCAGACATTAGCAGGTAGAATAAAGGACAACCCTAAAGCTTTCTATACGTATGTGAGGAATAAGATGACAACCAGGGTAGGAATAGGGCCAGTCAAAGATAGAAGTGCAAAGTTGTGTGTGGACCCTGTGGAGATCGGAGAGGTGCTAAACGAATATTTCTCACCTGTTGGCACTCAGGAAAAGAAGAATATTGTAGAAGAGGAGACTGAGTTATAGGCTATTAGAATTGAAAGGATTGAGGTTAGTAAGGAGGAGGTGTTATCAATTCTAGAAGGTGCGAAGGTAGATAAATCCCCTGGGCTGGATGGGATTTTTCCGAGGATTCTCTGGGAAGCTAGGGAGGAGATGGCAGAGCCTTTGGCCTTGGTCTTTGAGTCATCATTGTCTACAGGTTTAGTACCAGAGACTGGACGATTGCAAATGTTGTGTCCTTGTTCAAGAAGGGCAGTAGAGATGACTCAGGTAATCATAGACCAGTGAGCCTTACGTTTGTTGTAGGAAAAGTTTTGGAAAGGATTATAAGAGATAGGATTTATAATCATCTAGCAAGCAACATTTTGATTGGAGATTGTCAACATGGATTCGTCAAGGGCAGGTCATGTCTCACAAACCTCATTGAGTTTTTTGAGAAGGTGAACAAGCATGTAGATGAGGGTAGGGCAGTTGACGTGGTGTACATGGACTTCAGTAAAGCCTTTGATAAGGTTCCACGTGGTAGGCTATTGGAGAAAATACAGAGGCACAGGATTAAGGGAGATTTAGCAGTTTGGATTAGAAACTGGGTTTCTGTAAGAAAGGAACGAGTGGTACTTGATGGAAAATATTCAGTCTGGAGTCAGGTCACGAGTGGTGTGCCACAAGGATCTGTTTTGGGACCACTGCTGTTTGTCATTTTTATAAATGACTTGGATGCAGGCATAGGCAGATGGGTTAGTAAGTTTGCAGATGACACTAAAGCCTGTGGAGTGGTGGACAGTATGGAAGAATGTTGCAGGTTGCAGGGGGACTTGGATAAACTGCAGGATTGGGCTGAAAGGTTGCAAATGGAGTTCAATGCTGATAAATGTGAGGTGATTCACTTTGGGAAGAATATAGGAAGGCACAATACCGGGGCAATGGAAAGATTCTTGGTAGTGTGGATGTGCAGAGGGATCTTGGTGTTTATGTACGTAGATCCCTGAAAGTTGCCACCCAGGTTGATAGTGGTGTTAAGAAGGCTTACTGTGTGTTAGGTTTTATTGGTAGAGGGATTGAGTTCCGGAGCCGTGGTGTCATGCTGTAACTGTACAAAACGCTACTGCGGCCTCATTTGGAATATTGTGTGCAGTTCTGGTCGCCCCTATACAGGAAGGATGTGGAAGCATTGGAAAAGGTGCAGGGGAGATTTACCAGGGCACTGCCTGGTCTGGAGCGAAGGTCTTATGAGGAAAGGCTGAGGGACTTGGGTCTGTTCTCATTGGAGATAAGAAGGCTAAAAGGGGATTTAATAGAGACATACAAGATGATCAGAGGATTAGATAGGGTGGACAGTGAGAGCCTTTTTCCGAGGATGATGAAGTTGGCTTGTACGAGGGGACATAGCTGCAAATTGAGGGGTGATAGATTTAAGACAGATGTCAGAGGCAGGTTCTTTACTCAGAGAGTGGTAAGGGCGTGGAACGCCCTGCCTGCCAATGTAGTTAACAAAGTGTGGAGCTGGATGAACACAGCAGGCCAAGCAGCATCTCAGGAGCACAAAAGCTGACGTTTCGGGCCTCGAACCTTCATCAGAGAGGGGGATGGGGAGAGGGAACTGGAATAAATATGGAGAGAGGGGGAGGCAGACCGAAGATGGAGAGAAAACAAGATAGGTAGAGAGGAGAATATAGGTGAGGAGGTAGGGAGGGGATAGGTCAGTCCAGGGAAGATAGACCGGTCAAGGAGGTGGGATAAGGTGGTAGGTAGGAAATGGAGGAGCGGCTTGAGGTGGGAGGAAGGGATGGGTGAGAGGAAGAACAGGTTAGGAAGCGGAGACAGGCTGGGCTGGTTTTGTGATGTAGTGGGGGCAGGGGACGAGCTGGGCTGGTTTTGTGATGCAGTGGGGGGAGGGGAAGAACTGGGCTGGTTTTGGGATGCAGTGGGGGAAGGGGAGATTTTCAAGCTTGTGAAGTCCACATTGATACTATTGGGCTGCAGGGTTATCAAGCGGAATATGAGTTGCTGTTCCTGCAACCTTCGGGTGGCATCATTGTGGCACTGCAGGAGGCCCATGATGGACATGTCGTCTGAGGAATGGGAGGGGGAGTTGAAATGGTTCGCGACTGGGAGATGCAGTTGTTTGTTGCGAACCGAGCGGAGGTGTTCTGCAAAGCGGTCCCCAAGCCTTCGCTTGGTTTACCCAATGTAGAGGAGGCCACACCGGGTGCAATGGATACAATATACCACATTGGCAGATGTGCAGGTGAACATCTGCTTGATATGGAAGGTCACCTTGGGGCCTGGGATGGGGTTGAGGGAGGAGGTGTGGGGGCAAGTGTAGCACTTCCTGCGGTTGCGGGGAAGGTGCCGGGTCTAGTGGGGTTGGAGGGGAATGTGGAGCGCACAAGGGAGTCACGGAGAGAGTGATCTCTCCGGAAGGCAGACAAGGGTGGGGATGGAAAAATAGCTTGGGTGGTGGGGTCGGATTGTAGATGGCGGAAGTGTCAGAGGATGGTGCATTGTATCCGGAGGCTGGTGGGGTGGTATGTGAGAACGAGGGGGATCCCCGCCCCTGCCACAACCGCCCCCAGAGGATCCCCCTCGTTCTCACATACCACCCCACCAACCTCCAGATACAACGTATCATCCTCCGACACTTCCGCCATCTACAATCCGACCCCACCACCCAAGCTATTTTTCCATCCCCACCCTTGTCTGCCTTCCGGAGAGACCACTCTCTCCATGACTCCCTTGTGCGCTCCACATTCCCCTCCAACCCCACTAGACCCGGCACCTTCCCCACAACCGCAGGAAGTGCTACACTTGCCCCCACACCTCCTCCCTCAACCCCATCCCAGGCCCCAAGATGACCTTCCATATCAAGCAGATGTTCACCTGCACATCTGCCAATGTGGTATATTGTATCCATTGCACCCGGTGTGGCTTCCTGTACATTGGGGAAACCAAGCGGAGGCTTGGGGACCGCTTTGCAGAAATCTCCGCTCGGTTCGCAACAAACAACTGCACCTCCCGGTCATGAACCATTTCAACTCCCCCTCCCATTCCTCAGACGACACGTCCATCATGGGCCTCCTGCAGTGCCACAATGATGCTACCCGAAGGTTGCAGGAACAGCAACTCATTCCGCTTGGGAACACTGCAGCCCATTAGTATCAATGTGGACTTCACAAGCTTGAAAATCTCCCCTTCCCCCATCGCATCCCAAAACCAGCCCTGTTCTTCCCCTCCCCCCGCTGCATCACAAAACCAGCCCAGCTCGTCCCCTGCCCCCATTGCATCCCAAAACCAGCCCAGCCTGTCTCTGCCTCCCTAACCTGTTCTTCCTCTCACCCATCCCTTCCTCCCACCTCAAGCAGCACCTCCATTTCCTACCTACCACCTCATCCTGCCTCCTTGACCTGTCCATCTTCCCTGGACTGACCTATCCCCTCCCTACCTCCTCACCTATACTCTCCTCTCTACCTATCTTGTTTTCTCTCCATCTTCGGTCTGCCTCCCCCTCTCTCCCTATTTATTCCAGTTCCCTCTCCCCATCCCCCTCTCTGATGAAGGATCTAGGCCCGAAACGTCAGCTTTTGTGCTCCTGAGATGCTGCTTGGCCTGCTGTGTTCATCCAGCTCCACACTTTGTTATCTTGGATTGTCCAGCATCTGCAGTTCCCATTATCACTGCCAATGTAGTTAACCCAGCCACATTAGGGGCATTTAAACAGTTCTTGGATAAGCATATGGATGATGATGGGATCGTGCAGGAGGATGGGCTAAGATTAGTTCACAGGTTGGGGCAACATCGAGGGCCGAAGGGCCTGTTCTGCGCTGTATTGTTCTATGTTTTATGTTCTGTGACTCTAAGAGTTTTACCTCACTTTCAGCAGGAACGGATATGTATTTACCAACTCCCTAAAGTCCTAGCTTTTATACCTTTCCTCATGTAGCGAAATTTGTTGTTATCTAAGAACAATGCCTGTTCCGTGGATACGTTGCAGTGATGTATCCTCAACACCTTTCACTAGACAAGCTCAAGAAATAGAGGATTGGTGGCAGAGAACTATCTCAACAGCCCTTACCCAGATGCTAGTAGAGATGGCAAATATGGCTAGATGCCACCAAAGGTCATCTGGGTAAAGGCCACACCACATGAGTGGAGAGGGCCCATCGTAGGCCTCTCTTCTTTTCCTGGTTACCCCTCTACCAAGCAAGCTCTGTTCCCAAAAGACCAGGATAAGCCTGGCCTTACACTTCACCTTTTTCAGGATTCCAGATGACTGTTTTCTCCAAGTCCCCAGTTTTGGGAAAGCACACAAACTTCCCGTCTTCTGACACACCAGCAATTGCTGTGCGGTTATGGAAAGGAGCAATGGTTTTGCACTGGCGATTGTAAGCGAGGCTCCAGATCTTGAGGTAGTAAGCACTGCGGGATGCCGATATCAGGGTATCGCCAGACACAGAAAGCAAAGTGATGGGGACTCCCATACCCTCCATGGAGTCCACCAGCTTTCCTTTGTCTAATAAACTCCAGACCTGGAAAAGAGGGGATAAACAGAGGCACAATGTGGAGAATTTGTTTATGGGTGAACCAATGTCTCAGATAACCAGCATGCTCACACTGTTCCATACATGGCAATTATCAGCAAGACTGTGAGACCGAGATAGGCTCCAGTTCAAAGGGAAGGGTTATAATCACAGGGAGTTCTTACTGAAACCATAGCAAGTACAGGACAGGCCACTGCTGGGGTGTAGGGACCAGTTTCAGATCCCTTATTAGCTCCTTTCAGGTTTGAGGAGAGAACTGGATGCAGACCCAACATCTAGCTAACTGTGGGATATTAAATATCTGAGGGCAAGGATATCAGCAGGAATATGTTATACAGTCATAGAGTTGTACAGCATGGAAACAGACCCGTTGGTCTAACTCGTCCATGCCGACCAGATATCCCAAACCAATCTAGTACCATTTGCCATCATTTGGCCCATATCCCTCTAAACCCTTCCTATTCATATACCCATCCAGATGTCTTTTAAATGTTGTAACTGGACCAGCCTCCAATTCCTCTGGCAGCTCATTCCATACATACACAACCCTCTGCATGAAAACATTGCCCCTTAGGTTCCTTTTAAATCTTTCCCCTCTCACCTTAAGCCGATGCCCTCTAGTTTTGGGCTCCCCCACCCTGGGGAAAAGACCTTGTCTGTTCACCCTACCCATGCCCCTCATGATTTTATAAACCTCTACAAGGTCACCCCTCAGCCTCCGACGTGCCAGGGAAAATAGCCCCAGCCTATTCAGCCCTTCTCTGTACCTCAAACCCTCCAACCCTGGTGACATCTTTTGCTGCACCCTTTTGAGTTTAACAGCACCTTTCCTGTAGAAGGGAGACCAGAACTGAATGCAGTATTCCAGAAGTGGCCGCACCAATGTTCTGTACAGCGACAACTTGACCTCCCAACTCCTATACTCAATGCGTTGACCAATAAAGGCATGTGTACCAAACACCTTCTTCACTACCCTGTCTATCTGCAATTCCACTTTCAAGGAAATATGAACCTGCACTCCAAGGTCTCTTTGTTCTGTAACACTCCCTGGGTCCTATCATTGAGTGTAAAGTCCTGCCTGTTGTTCTCCCTTCTAAACAGCAGGCTGACAAACTCTGTCCCTTTCTAAACTCCGAGCACTGTTTTATTCATAATTGTCTTCTCAGGATGTGGGCATTGTTACTGTCTAACCCTCGTTGTTTTCGAGCAAGTTGAGGATAGTTTGAACGTAGACTGGGAAGACTTTGAACATACAAATTAGGAGCAGGAGGAGGCCATTCAGCCCCTTGAGCCTGCTCTATCATTCAGTAGGGTCATCGCAGATCTGATTGCTGGTCAACGTGACATTCACTCCAGCCCCTGATAATTTGTGGCTGCTTTGAAGTGGCACGGTTGTGGGTCCACAGGGCTGCGGTGCAGATAGGATGGAGTTGATTTGTAGAAGGCTTTATGAAATGAAAACTGCGACAACAATCCCGGCTTACCCGAATGGTCTCGTCGTTGCAGCCTGTGATCAGTGAGCTTCCATCCTGACTGATCACTGCTGCCTGAACACTGCCACCATGTTCCAAATCCGTCATCAGGACTTTCAGAATGGAACTGCAATCCAATTTGTAAACTCGAATGTACGTTCTGAAGCCTGGAATTAAAAACAAATCCAGAGTCATAAGGTTGTGACTTTAATTCCCCAGAAAGTACATTTCCACCCTTCCGTAGAACATTGAGGAGCCCTTCGGCCCACCATCTCTGTGCGGACCATGATGTTATTCTAAATTAATCCCATCTGCCCGCACATGATCCATATCCCTCTATTCGCAACCTGTTCATGTGTCTGTCTAAATGCCTCTTAAATGTTGCTATTGTATCTGCTTCCACCACCCTCCCCAGCAGCATATTCCTGGCACCTACCACCCTCTGTGTAAAAAGGTTTCCTTGCAAGCCTTGCCTCCTCACCTTGAACCTGTGCCCCCTCGACATTTTCACCCTGACAAAAGAAGGCTCTGACTATCCACCCCATCCATGCCTCTTGTAATTTAAGATCCTTCTCTCAGGTCGCCTCTCAGCCTCTGATGCTCTCGCCAAAACAATCCAAGTTTGTCCAACCTGTCCTTATAGCTAGCACACTCCAACCCAGGCAACATCCTGGTAAATCTCTTTCGCACCCTCTCCGAAGTCTACACGCCCTTCGTACAGTGTGGGGACCAGAAGTGCATACAATCTTCCAAATGTTGATTAGCTGATGTTTTATACAGCTACAACATGACTTGCTAATTTTATACTCAATGCGCTTACTGATGAAGGCAAGTGTGCGATACTCCTTCTTTACCACCTCTTCTGCTTGTGTTGTCATTTTAGGGAGCTATGGATTTGGACTCCAAGATCCCTCTGTATATCAATGTTCCTTAGGGTCCTGTCATTTAGTGTATATTTTCCTCTTGCATTTAACCTCCCAAAATACACCACTTATGCTTGTCTAGATTAAACTGTATTTGCCATTTCCCTGGATACAAAGACAATACAAAGATCTCTGATAAGGCCCAAGCAATCTCCTCCCTTATCTCCTTCAGTATCCTGGAATACATCCCCTCAGGCCCTGGGGACAGAGCCACCCAAATGCTTTTCAACAAATGTTTTTGAAAATGTTTAACATAACACTGGTTTGGAGGTTAACCAAACTCGAATTCCCATTCTGGCTAGAATTGTTATTAAAATTTCAAATTATTTGTCGTGGACCCCCCCCACCCAGTGGAAACAGTTACTGTTTATCTGTTCCCCTTACCTGCCTGAAACACTGTAAGATGGAGGAGTTTAGAGCAAGGCTGGATAAACTCAATTGGAACTGGTCTACTCAGGTCAACAGCGGAAAACTGTTTGTTACACAATGTGTAATCTGGAGCTCTTAGCCCTGAGGTTACAAATGCAAAGTCAATTGGAACTTCTGTGCTTGAGGTGGAGAGACCTTTGTTGCTGGTAGGTTGTCAAAGGATAAACAACGAAATGTCAGTCAATAAAGTTGGGGCATAGATTGGCCATAGCTTGATGGAGTGGCAGAACAGGATTGAGTGACTAGAGATAATGGGAACTGCAAAGAATCAAAGATAACAAAGTGTGGAACTGGATGAACACAGCAGGCCCAGCAGCATCTTAGGAGCACAAAAGCTGACGTTTCGGACCTAGACCCTTCATCAGAGAGGGGGATGGGGAGAGGGTTCTGAAATAAATAGGGAGAGAGGGGGAGGTGGACTGAAGATTCATAGAGGAGGAGGTAGGTGGAGAGGAGAGTATAGTTGGGGAGGTAAGGAGGGGATAGGTCAGCACGGGGAGGACGGACAGGTCAAGGGGGCAGGATGAGGTTAGTAGGTGGGAAGTGGAGGTGCGGCTTGAGGTGGGAGGACGGGATTGGTGAGAGGAAGAACAGGTTAGGCAGGTGGGGACGAGCTGGGCTGGTTTTGGGATGTAGTGGGGGGAGGGGAGATTTTGAAGCTGGTGAAATCCACATTGATACCATTGGGCTGCAGAGTTCCCAAGCGGAATATGAGTTGCTGTTCCTGCAACCTTCGGGTGGCATCCTTGTGGCACTGCAGGAGGCCCATGATGGACAAGTCGTCTAAGTAATGGGAGGGTGAGTTAAAATGGTTCGCGACTGGGAGGTGCAGTTGTTTTGTCTGTTCGGAGATTGTTTTCACATCCCGTGTACATTGTGACTGAGCTGCATTCCTTTTACTCTAGAAGTGATTTGGACACAGTCTGTTGGAAGGTTTTAGTGAGACACCTCATTTACAGCTGGTAATGAGAAGCAACCTGTCTTCTGCAGTCTATCTGACTGTCCTTCTGAACAGCCCTGCACTTAGATCATCAATTACTCACAGTGCGATTGCCTGTACCTTGAAACTGCCTAGTTCCTGTTCCTGTAACACTCGCTGAGCAGTCCCTTTCACACTCAGCCTGGCTGTGAGGCAGTTTGTCATATCAACATGGCTACACTGGTTTCATAATACTCAGGCCATGTTCCATGGTACTGCTGGATATTGTTCCCCAACATAACTTTTAATTCCCTTGATTTATTTTTGTTCTTCCTCACAAACCATTTGAACGTCACTGGAAAGGCATTCGGAACATTTGTCTTCTTTTCTTCAATGTTTCACTCCATTTTATATCTAAGGTCCACCCAGGGATTGTTCAGAGTGACTAGGATACCAAGACAGCCAATCAACTACAGTGGCTGCATATTCACACATGTTCATTCGCACAGTCTACTCTCACTCCACAGTGTTCACCATCACACACTGGCCTCTGGCTGTCATTGCTGCTTGTTTAAGGGATCACATGCTGCGATACGACGTGGGTGGGAATTTTCCCAGCCCAGGGAATGCTCATTCCCAGCAGGCAGCCTGCATTCGGACATTCTGGAGAAACAACAGACTCCAAGAGTAGAGTACAACAACAAAAACTGGTGGGAGTCTGACCTTGCCTGGCCAATTTATGAAGATGAACAGAAAGGGTGAAGTGTTTTCTAAGGCAGTTAGGTCTTCCCACATTGGGATAGAAAGGTTTATTCTTGGGAGAAACTAACTAGTTCTTCCAATGAGTTCTGCATGTGGTCACCCGAGGGTCCCTGGTGCTTCAGTGATTCAGTGTTAAGCAGTGACATGAATAACTCTAAAAGTCAGCCTGATGTCTCAGCAAATGTGTCTCAGATTCATATAACGAGTGACTAAGTGATACACCATAAACCTATGTCCAATATTGTTCATCAATTTTCGAAGGGTTTGTGTGTGGCATTCTTCTCCTTCCAGTGATATGAGCAAGAATGATCAGTGGCACGAATCTACACAGAGCACCCTAATGGTTCCAACAGAAGCTAACACGCGGAGGACAGCAGCATTGAACACACACACAGATTTAGTTTTAAACGTTACTATCCCACGTGTGAGAAACGGAACAATAAACAGCTTGCTGTGCTCAATTGTTATGAACTGCTCCTTGTCCTTTTCTTTCATTCCTCATAAAGTATCTGATCAAGGTGACAACAACAACTGCTTACATGTATGTGGCATCAAGATTAATAAAGCTGACATTCAGCCAAGGAGGAGACCCTGTTAGAACTGACCAAATGTTGGAGATTTTGAGGAGGGCCTTCAAAGGGGATAGAGAGCTGATGAGGTTTGGGGAGGGATGACCAGAACTTTGGGCCTAGACAGGTGAAGGCATGGTCACCGACAGAGAAGGCATTAAAATCAGGAATGAACATAGAACAGTACAGCACAGAAATGGGCCCTGCAGCCCATGATGTTGAGCCGAACATGACACCGAAATAAAGTAATCCCTTCCGCCTGCCCTGGGACCATATCCCTCCAGTCCTTGCATATTCATGTGCTTATCTAAAAGCCCCTTAAATGCTCTTATTGTATCTTCACCACTGCCCCAGCAGCATGTTCCAGACTCATACCATTCTCTGTGTAAAAAAAACTAGACCCTCACATCACCTTTGAATTTTCCTCCTCTCACCTTAAATGCAAGCCCCCTAGTTTTAGGCATTATAACTGAGGGAAAAAGATTCTGACTATCAACCCAATCAGTGCACCTCATTCTTTTATAGACTTCTGTCAGGTCTCCCCTCAGCCTCCTCTGCTCCAGAGAAAATAACCTGAGCCTTTCTAGTTTCCCTTTATAGCTTATACACTCTAATCCAGGCAGCATCCTGGTAAAGGGGTATCAGAGATAATGGGAACTGCAGATGCTGGACAATCCAAGATAACAAAGTGTGGAGCTGGATGAACACAGCAGGCCAAGCAGCATCGCAGGAGCACAAAAGCTGACGTTTCGGGCCTAGATCCTTCATCAGAGAGGGGGATGGGGTGAGGGTTCTGAAATAAATAGGGAGAGGGGGGAGGCGGACCGAAGATGGAGAGAAAAGAAGATAGGTGGAGAGGAGAGTATAGGTGGGGAGGTAGGGAGGGGATAGGTCAGTCCAGGGAAGACGGACAGGTCAAGGAGGTGGGATGAGGTTAGTAGGTAGATGGGGGTGCGGCTTGGGGTGGGAGGAAGGGATGGGTGAGAGGAAGAACAGGTTAGGGAGGCAGAGACAGGTTGGACTGGTTTTGGGATGCAGTGGGTGGAGGGGAAGAGCTGGGCTGGTTGTGTGGTGCAGTGGGGGGAGGGGACGAACTGGGCTGGTTTAGGGATGCAGTTGGGGAAGGGGAGATTTTGAAACTGGTGAAGTCCACATTGATACCATATGGCTGCAGGGTTCCCAAGCGGAATATGAGTTGCTGTTCCTGCAACCTTTGGGTGGCATCATTGTGGCACTGCAGGAGGCTCATGATGGACATGTCATCTAGAGAATGGGAGGGGGAGTGGAAATGGTTTGCGACTGGGAGGTGCAGTAGTGTGTTGCATCCTGGTAAACGTCTTTTGCACCTTCTCCAAAGCCTCCACATCCTTCCTGTAAAGTGGTGACCAGAACTGAACACAATACTCTTTCTGATGAAGGGTCTAGGCCCGAAACAGCAGCTTTTGTGCTCCTAAGATGCTGCTTGGCCTGCTCTGTTCATCCAGCCCCACACTTTGTTACAATGCTCTAAGGGTGGCTTAGCCATGTCTTATAAAGCTGCAGCATGAAATCCTGTCTCTTGCACGCAGTTCCCCAACTAATAAAGACAACCATGTCTTACACCTTATTTACCACCCTATCTACTTGCGTGGCCAGTTTCAGGGAGCTATGGACTTGAACCCCAAGATCGTTCTGTACATCAGTGCTGTTCTGGGTTCTGCCATTAACTGTATACTTTTCCTTACAAGAAAGAAGACAGAGAGCTAAAGTTCCTATTCCATGTATGGATTCTCACAAGCTGCACACTGCAGACTGAGAAACGTCAGTCAGCCCCAATGCGGGTCCATCACTGAATAATTACAGGATCAAAGGGCTGTTGGAGATTACTGAGATAGGGAGGTGTTGGTGGAATGGAAGTCAGCTCAGTCATTCTCTTCCAAGATGAGCCGGACAGGCTGCAATACTTTCTGGAAAAAGACTGGGACCAAATAAAGCTTTAAAAAAATGTTAAATTGTTCCAAGATCCTTCAAAATAAACACAAGTTGTTTGAATTGAATAGCATGTGTAATGTATCGACGTATTGTCTGTAAATTCTTAAGACTAATTGGCCCAGTAAGTGATGCAGTGGGAACTTTGATGGAGAGTTAACTCTTTTAGATAAGAGCAAGTCTGCAGCAGACTGCATAGAAAGCTTCAGTTAAACAAAACATTGTTCCAAGTTTAAATTGTGTGATTATTCCAGGCATGTGGGAACAAAAACACAACCACACTCAGGATTAATAGGTCTTTTTCTGGTTGGCAAAATATACCAGCAAGATACCACAGTTCTCAGGGCCCAATGTTTTTATAATTCTATATTAATAACTTCGATACAGATGACACTAAAATAAGTGGGAATGTAAGTTGCAATGAAGAAATAAGTAATGGATATGGACATAGGTGAATGGGCTAAAATTAGATGAAATTAAACATGCATGAGTGTGAGGTTATCCTTTTTTTGGTCAGAAGAATAGAAAGACAACTTATTATCTAAATTGGGGGAAACTTCAGAGTGCTTCAGCGCTGACGCTATCTGTGAGCATGCATTGCAGAAAGCCAGAATGTGGGGATGGTGGGTAATCAGGAAGGTAAATGGAATTTTGACGTCCATTGCCAAAGTAATGGAGTATTAAAGTGTGGATGTGTTGCTGCAACTGTACAAGGCATTAGTGAGACTGCGCCTGGAGTTTTGCATACAATTTTGGTTCCCTTACCTGAGGAGGGATGTAGTTTCACCAGAGGCAGTTCAGAGGAGGTTCACTAGATGGATTCCAGAGATGAGGGGTTTGTTTTATGAAGAGGGATTGAGCAGTTTAATCCCATAGCCTCTGGAGTTTAGAGGATGAGAGGAGATGAGATGGAGGTCTAAAAGATGCTAAAGGGGATTAACAAAGTAGACATAGAGAGGATGTTCCCTCATGTAGGGCAGCCTAGAATGACAGGTCGTTGTTTTAGGATAAGGGGCGGCAGATTTAAAACTGAGATGAGGAGAGATTATTTCTTTCAAAAGGTTGTGAATCTTTGGAATTCGCTATCCCAGACTGCAGTGGATGCTGGGACATTGAGTAAATTTAAGGAGGGGACTGACGGATTTTTAATTAGTAATAGGTTGAGAGGTTATGGAATGCAGCAGGGAAGTGTTGTCGAGGCATGGTTATATTAATTGGCACAGCAGGCTCAACAAGCAGAATGGTCGACTGGTGCTCCTAGATCTTATGTTCTCAGCAGCAGGAGACCTCCTTTTGGTGAATGGTTGAGGAAGGGAGATGGAAATCTATTACATTTGTATCAAAATAAATGAAAGGTCGATATTCTGTTGAGGAAATCAGTTTTGTTAAAGCAGTGATGTAGTCTAAAATATATCAATGCCATGCTAACATTTAGGCAAAGAAAACATCTATCTGCAGTCTTTGACTTTTTCATTCTTAGTGTAAGTATCATGGTATCTATTCTCCTGAAGTGTCTTTTATAAGAGAGGTGCAAGGAAGGATTTGCACAGCCAGTGTACCCTTGGGATGGTGAAGGGCAATGATGGATAGAAATTGACGGGACTAACAGCACTGTAACACCTACAGAATCTTGTAAGAGCAAACAGCTCTGTCAAGGTTGGAAGAGCAAGGTTTAGCCAACTAATAATGTAACAGTGCAGGGAAAAGGAAGCTTGCAATCAATGAATCCCTACAGTGTGGAAGCAGGCCATTCAGTCCATCAAGTCCACACCAAATGCTGGACAAGTATCCCACCCAGACCCATGCCCCTATCTTATCCCCTGTAATTCCCATGGCTAATCCACTAGCCTGGTCATTCCTGGACACTATGGGCATCATAGCATGGCCAATCCACCTAACCTGTACATCCTTGGACTGTGGGAGGAAAGCAGAGCACCCGGAGGAAACCCACACAGTCACAGCGAGAATGTGCAAACTCCACACAGTCACCTGAGGGTGGGATTGAACCCATGTCCCTGGTGCTGTGAGGCCGCAGTGCTAAACACTGAGCCAATGTGCAACAAAGGAAGAGAGACAGGAAGTGAGACTGGAGCATGGATTGAACATTTAAATCTACAAGTTATTTCCTTGTATTCTGTTAAGGAGAGTTTGAGATCTGCTGTGGGTGCCTCATCAATAGTTGAACAGTTCATCTCTTGAATGCATTTTAGCTTTATCATATTTGTGGGTGTTTACAGAGAGTGTTTGTGATGAAGAATGTGGGCGATTACAGTAAAGTGATAATATATAAGATTACATATAAGAGACTATATATTCATATGCAAATGTTAATATCCTGAGGAAGATGAATTCCAGTCCCACGGCTGGTCTCAATGACAGTGACTGTGAATTCAGTGAACCACACAATTCAAGGGCCTTTTTTTTATAAAAAGTTGCCTTTTGAAAGTTTCTGCTGAGGTCAGTACCTGCCAGAAGACACATTTCATCTTTTGAAGCAAGCAAGAATGTGATTGGACAATTGATCTTAGCTGTAACACAGCTCCCATCCAGAGATACCTGGGGAAAAGAGAAAAAGGAAACTGTTGGAAATGAATCCATGATAATTCTCAGATAATCTGGAAGTCTTATGAGGTATAGTCTGTAAAATTACAGAGTCAACATCCAGAAAAAGGCACACGCAACCCATCTACTTGCATCCCATTCCCCATATCATTAACATACGAACTATTGTCAGCTGAGTGGGTCCCTTTTGGTGTAACAATCTTTCCCATGCATGAAGGAATCACTGGCTGGTTTCATCATGTACAAAGAGGCCATTCAGCCCGTTGAGTCCACACCAACCCTCTGAAGAGTACTCCACCCAACCCCCTGCCGTATTCCCATAACCTCACATATTACCATGGCTAATACACCCCATGGACGCTACGGGCAATTTAGCACGGCCAATCCACCCTAACCTGCACATCTTCAGACTGTGGGAGGAAACCGGAGCACCCAGAGGAAACCCACACAGACACGGGGAGAATGTGCAAACTTCACACAGACAGTCACCTGAAGTTGGAACTGTACCTGGGTCCCTGGTGCTGAGAGGCAGCAGTACTGTTTCTTATTGGTTAATATTAGTTATATTGTTAAGATCTGTTATATCGTTCTTCTGGTCAGTTATATTGTTAATGTTAGTTGTATTGTTGTTAAGATCAATTATATTGTTAGGGTCACACACTGTTAATGTCGGTTGGATTTTTAAGCTCAGTGATATCGTTAATGTCGATGATATTGTTAATGTCAGTTATACTGTTCAGGTTAATCATGCTGTTAAGGTCAGCATAAACAGATGAAGATTTATTGAGTGATCTCTGATCACGTGTAAAAGGAAGCAGCTGGGACAGTGAATGAGTTGGTGAATGGGAGGTGGTGATCTGTAATGCTGTTTTGTGAGTCCTGTCAAGAATAGTATCTGGGTTTGGTTACATTTCACAGTTTGGCTCAGATCTATTTCCCACTTATTAAGATCGATACTTTGATGTTCCCCTCTTCCTTACAGAATCTCACAAGGTGCAAACCACACTGTGAAGAATTAGAACTACATCCATTGCCTTAACAGATAATGGGAACTTGCAGATGCTGGAGAATCCAAGATAACAAAGTGTGGAGCTGGATGAACACAGCAGGCCAAGCAGCATCTCAGGAGCACAAATGCTGACGTTTACAGAAGTATAAGGGTCTAGGCCCGAAACGTCAGCTTTTGTGCTCCTAAGATGCTGCTCGGCCTGCTGTGTTCATCCAGCTTCACACTTTGTTATCTCTATTGCTTTAACACTGGATCAGTGACAACATTTCTGTGTTGTTGTGTTTTAGTGACAAGGTTCAGTTGTAGGTTCTAACTCCAGACCAAATGTCCAAAAGATTGTCTGCAAGACAGATTCTGTCTTATCTGATCTGTACTTAGTCAGTTACTGTGGATTTCCCCAGCCTGAGGGTTATTCCCAGCAATAGGCTTCATGCTGTGTGGCAAATCATTGTGCTTCCTTCATGCATTCACAGCACCACTCTAAGTAGATACTGCATATGCCTTTAATGAGCTACAGAATCCTTTGTAAATCCCTCACACCTGAGCTTCATCAGCTGTACAGCTCAGGTAGGAACCTGCTACATTTCTGTCAATTAAACCAAAGACAACAGTTCCAAGAAATCGAACAGCACAGGCTAAATTCACAGCCAACAAGTATAGTCTCAAGCTTATCTCAAGCTTTCATGCAACAACTCAATTGTAAGCTGATCTTGATCAATCAACAGCTTTGCCCGGAAGGCTTTTTGTGAGAAATGTATACTGGAGATTGCCTGTAAGGAGTTCAAAAGCACTTCCTGCAACTCAAAACACGAATATTCCATACCACTGCCACAACGCCATCATTGAAACCCACTGCGACCTTGCCATGGCTTCTGAGTGGAAGGATGCAGGTTGGGGCAGAGAGACTTAGGCCAGTGAGATGGTAAGTGTACTGTAGAGTGCCCTGGATTTGGTCCCAAACGCACAATGTGCCCCCAAATGACACAGTGAGCAGTGAGCTGTGGCACCCAAGCACTGCTGTGTATGTGGTGTGGTCCAGGGTGCCACCAGATAATTGGAACAGAGGGTCTCCATTTTTCAGGTGCCAAGCCTTAATCTGAAAGCAAGAAAGATCATAAGATCATAAGCATTGTTAGAATCTGGATAAATGAGGGAATTTCAAACTTTACACAGCAATCCATTCACTCCCGCCCCCAGTTCAGTTATTTCTCCGTCAGTACTGCCAGAAACTGAGAACAAACTTGCAAATGTAATTAAAATCAAAGTGAAACAACTTCTCTTTCAGCTTCGGGGAAGTTTTGAGAAACCACTCCATCTGTGGGATGGATTCATGTGAAACCGGGCCCTCTCCTTGTGCTGATAGACCGAGGACACTCGCCTAACCAGTTTTATTTACACAAGGTCTCGAATGAAACAGAGTATGGAACTGGAGGCATGCTGTGGGCCTGGGGCCACGCTGTGGGCCTGCGGCCACGCTGTGGCTCTGCGAGCCATGCTGTGGGCCTAGAGCCATGCGGTGGGCCTGGGGCCATGCTGTGGGCCTGGGGCCATGCTGTGGGCCTGGGGCCTTGCTGTGGGCCTGGGGCCATGCCGGGGGCCTGGAGCCATGCCGTGGGCCTGGGGCCATGCTGTGGGCCTGCAGCCATGCTGTGGGCCTGCGGCCATGCTGTGGGCATGGGAGCCATGCTGTGGGCCTGCAGCCATGCTGTGGGCCTAGAGCCATGCTGTGGGCCTGGGGCCATGCTGTGGGCCTGGGGCCATGCTGTTGGCCTAGAGCCATGCTGTGGGCCTAGAGCAATGCTCTGGGCCTGGAGCCATACTGTGGGCCTGGGGCCATGTTGTGGGCCTGGGGCCATGCTGTGGACCTGGGGCCATGCTCTGGGCCTGGAGTCATGCTGTGGGGCTGGAGCTGACTCCCTTGCCATCTTCTGTAGAAGATGTACACATTCTTAATTACAAAAGACCTAGAAGCAGGAGGAGGCCATTCAGCCCTTCAACCTGCTCTGTCACTTAATACAATCAAGACTGATCTCATCTCGACCTCAATTCCACTTTCCTGTCCTCTCTCCAGAACCCTTTAATCTGTTACTAATTAACAATCCATCTTTTTTCCCCTTAAATTTACTCCATGGCTCAGATCATGAGCAAGAGCAGCAGGCCATTTGGCCCCTCAAGCCTGCTCCGCCATTCAGTCGGATTATGGCTGATCCAACATTCCTCATATCCACTTTCCTGCCCTTTCCCCATAACCTTTGATTTCCTGACTGATCAAGAATCTATCTGTCTCAGCTTTAAAAAAATATAAGGACTCTGCCCCCATAGCTCTCAGTGGACACTCAACTCTCTGACAGAAGAAATTCCTCCTCATCTCATTCTTAAATTGACCCCTCTTTATTCTGAGACTAGATCCTCTGAAGATCGTTGAAGGGTCTAGGCCTGAAACATCAGCTTTCCTGCTCCTCTGATGCTGCTTGGCCCACTGTGTTCATCCAGCTCTACACCTTGTTGCCTCTGGTCCTATGCTCTCCCATGAGAGGAAACATTATCTCAGCGTTGACCCTGTCAAGCCCCTTAAGCATCCTATGTGAGATCACTTCTCATTCTTCTAAACTCCAGTGAGTAGAGTCCCAACCTGTTTAACATTTTCTCATAAGACAGTCCCTCCCTACCAGGGATCATCCTCATGAACCTTCTCTAGACCTACAAAACTCTCTGAACTGCCTCCCATGCAATTATAATCTTCCTTCAGCATAAGGACCAAAAATGTACGCAATGCTCAAATTCTCAGTGTGTGCTCCTTGAGTGTCAAGAAAGGTCATTCAATAAAATATTCTTAACAGGAGTGGGGCCTCAGTCCTCTCCCTTAATCCTAATGTACAACTCTAAAGCCACCCTCCTCTGCTAAGGCAGAATCTTGAAGGTAAGGGTGTAATTGAGAATAGAACAGGAGCTGGTTAATAGAGTTAAGGTTCGTTAGTCCTGATCTAAGTGAATGGCAGAAGAGATGTGAATGACCTCCATTAGTTCCCATATTCAATAACTTCAAAACAGTGTATTGTACTCCTAAAAATTCATTCAAGGGATGTGAGCATCTCTGAATAGGCAGCATTTATTGCCCATCCCTAATTGCCCAGAGGGCAGTTAAGAGTAAACCACATTTTTGTAGGTCTAGAGTCATGCGTGGGCCAGACCAGGTAAGAATGGCAGTTTCCTTCCCTAAAGGGCATTAGTGAACCAGATGAGTTTCCCATCAATAGAGTGGCATGGTGGCTCACAGGTTAACACTGCTGCCTCACAGTCCCGGGGACCTGGTTCAATTCTTAAAACCCTCAGGAGACTGTCTGTATGGAATCTGCACTTTCTCCCTCTGCCTGTGGGGTTTCCTCTGGGTGCTCCTGTTTCCTCCCACAGTCCAAAGATGTGCAGGCTAGGTGGATTGACCATGCTAAACTGCCCGTAGTGTTCAGGGATGTGCAGCCTAGGTGGGTTAGTCACGGTGAACATGTAGGGTTACGAGGAAAGGGTAATTCAGTTTGGGTGGATGCTATTTGGAGGGCTGGTATGGACCCATTGGGCCGAATGTCCTACTTCCACATTGGAGGGATTCTGTGAATCAGTAACAGCTTCGTGATCACCCTTAGATTGTTAATTCCAGATTCCACCATATACCATGATGAGATTTGAACCTGGATCTCTGGATTAATATCTAGCAACAATACACTAGGCCATCGCCTCCCCAAAGTCGATAGAGCTTATGAGAAATATAATTGCTCACCAATATTAGAATGGGGAGATGAAAACTGAAGCAGTATTTCTGGAAATGATGGTGAGTGGTACAGACACCGTAGTTTGCTGGGTTCCTAAGTTAGGATGGTTAAGACAGAAAGGTCCAGGTCCTTGCCTGATGGCCTACCCAGCACCCACCCACTGTCCGACAACATGCTCTGCAGGTCAGCCTGCTCTTTCCTTCCAGGGTTTTTAAGAATAATAAATAACTCTGCATTGTCAGGTGTCACCTCACAAGCCTAGGATCCTGAGGTTGATTGAAACATCCTTATCATTGACATGAGCTCCCCACATTGTAAATACAATCTCAAAAATCAAGAGGGAAGACTAGTTCTTTAGTTCTCTTTTGTAATGCAGAGCACAGGGATGTCATTTACAGATGGAGATCACAGCATGCTTCTACCTGGGGGCCTGAGGCCGAGTAGATCACGTCAGTAGATTCATCCACGTGGAGCAGTGCAAAGTGTTCATAGCCGGAGTGATCCTCTGGGATGGAATAGATCTCTTTTCCGGTCAGTAGATTCCACAGGCGCAGTGTATTGTCAAAGGATCCGGACACAGCATGAGCCTTGTTGTGAATCACCTTGATGCACTGAACCGCAGCTGTGATAGATAACAATCAAATTGATTAGCAGGGACAGATCCATAAGGACTGATCCTGAATTCTCAAGTTCATTGTGATATCCCACAATACTGTTTTTCCCATTGTTTTCATGGGATGTGGGCATCGCAGGCTATCCCAGGATATATTGCTGCCCCTCATTGCCCTTAAGAAGGTGGTGGTGAGCTGCCTTCTTGGATCAGTACTGTAGGTAGACCCACTGCACTGTCGGGGAAGGAATTCTTTTATTTTGACCCAGTGACGGTGAAGGAACAATGATATATTTCCAAGGCAACATGGTGAGTGGCTTGGAGGGGGAACTCACATGGTATTCCATGTATTTGCTCCTCCTATCCCCCTAATGGAAGCCGCCCTAGGTTTGGAGGGTGCTGTCTGAGGATCTTTGGTGAACTTCTGCAGTGTACCTTGTAGATGGTACACATTGCTGCTACTGAGTGTCGGTGGTGGATATTGAAGGTGGTGGATGGGGCACATTGGGACAATGTGGTCAGCCCCAAGTTGATAGTTTAACACAAACACAAATTTTTCCTAATGGGTCCTTTCCAGTCTAATTAACACCTTAAAGGAACCTGCATTGCTAACATTGACAATTCTGGCCTTTTCAACAACAAATTTGACCTCAACAAATCTGTAATTGGCATTTGATTTCAACATTTCTTTAATGTTTTCCAAACTTGTCTAGCTCTTGATCTTTCTAGCATTGTCACAATAGTACAGGCCAGGAAGCTCTCTTGGCTTATTGTCGCTTTCATTGGTCAGAGAATTGAGTATCGGAGTTGTGGCTGTACAGGATGTTGGTGAGGCCACTTTTGGAATACTGTGTCCCGTTCTGGTCGACCTTCTATAAGAATGATATTATTAAACTGGAGAGGGTTCAGAAGAGATATACAAGGATGTTGTCAGGAGTGAAGAGTTTGAGTTATGAGGAGAGATTGACAGGCTGGGACTATTTACCCTGCAGCATCAGAGGCTGAAGGGTTACCTTTTAAATGTTTATAAAATCATGAGAGTCATGGGTGGGGTGAATAGCCAAGATTGTTTCCCTGGAGTAGGGGAGTGCAAAACTAGAGAGCAAGATTTAAGGCGAGAGGGGAAAGATTCAGAAGGGACCCAAAGGGTAACTTCTTCACACAGAGGGTGGTGCATGTATGGAATGAACTGTCAGAGGCATTGGTGGTGGAGGGTACAATTATATCATTTAAAAGGCCATCTGGATGGGTACGTGAATAGGAAGGGTTTTGAGGAATATAGACCAAATACTGGCAAATGTGCTTGGGTCAGACTGGGATGTTAGTGTGGCTGAGTGGGGCCGGAGGGCCTGTTTCCGTGCTGTATGACTGTATGGCTCTATCTCAAAAATGAGCAGTTGCATGCGTATGGGTAATTCTTTGACAATCAGGTGGTATCTCCAAGGATAAGCCTTTTAATTTTCTATACCTTTAACAAACAGAACAATGTTCATCTTACACTGGGGGCTGTTACTTCGTATTTGGTTTCATATCAAGTTAAAGTTTTGCCTGACCAGAATGGCCTGTTAGTGTGTGAATCACATCAATATCCAACAGGTTCCATACGATCATCATTCCATCCAGTGAAGCTGCCACCAGCAGTGTGCAGTCTGTACTTAGCTCCATTGCAGTCACCCCTGTGGACAGAAGCAAAGGGATGGCTACGTCAATGAGATGCTACAGTAACTTAGAGCTGGCATCCACTGGTAGTTAGATCATCCTCATAAGCAGTTATTGAAGAGCTCCCTTGAAGCTGGGAAGAGAAACAGCTGTCTTTAGGTGCACTTGACTGAAGCAACTAAGGAATGACTGAGAAATAACAATAGTTTTTGAGTCATAGAGCACAGAAACAAACATTTCAGTCCAACTCTTCCAACACAGTTTCCCAAACTAATATTTATCCCACTCTCCTGCACGTGGCACACATCCTCTAAACCTTTCTTATTCATGGACCTGGCCAAGTGTCTGTTAAAGGTTGTAACTGTACCTGCACCTATCACTCTTTCTGCCAGATTATTTCACATGCTAACCACCCTCTAAGTGAAGAAGTTGCTCCTCAGGTTCTTTTCAAATCTTTCTGCTCTCATCTTAAACCTATGCCCCATAGTTTTGAACTCCACCCATCCTGGGGTAAAAATCTGGACTCTTCATCCTATCCACGCCCCTCATGAATACCCCAGACTATTCAGCCTCTCATTATAGCCCTTGGTGTGGCAAAAGTTCAGGGATTGGAAAAAATTGAAAAACTTTTATCCCAAAAACACTGAATTTAGTAAATTCCCAACGTAAAGTAAAATACCTATAGTTCTTTTTGTCGTTTTCAGTGATGTTCAATATTGTACAGGTAAAGGCACCTGGAATGTTCATTTTTAAATAGAAACTCATTTTCACATCCATTAATTATGCAGGAACGCATTTTAAGTGAAACAAGAAGGAAAGTTATATCCAATACAAACTGAAAGAACTGCAGATGCTGTAAACTCGATCCAAAACTTTAACTCAGATTCCTCTCCACAGATGCTGCCAGACCTGCTGACCTATTCCAGTGATTTCTGTTTTAGTTATACCCAATTGTGTTGGTTCCTGGGAGGTTATGTTTATGAAAATTAATTTTAAAGGGAACCTGAAGAATAATATAATTATGAATGAAACACAATGAAGTAACAAAAAGAATAAATTTAAGGAATATTTTAGGGAACATTTTTCAATTACTTCAAGGCAAGATTCATCCTCATGATTGCGATTGTAAATGATCAAACCCTGAACTAATTAATTGGTGCGTTAACTGTGACATATTTAAGAAGTATTTTGGTTTGTATTTCAGCAAGTTGATCATACTTAGAGTGGTGAAAAGCTTACAGCTCTGTGTCATCCTCTGTCAGCTAAGAAATTCAGATGCTTTAAGATGTCACTGAAAGGGGAACATTGGAGTGTACCTTTACTGAAGCCAGTCAATGTTGTCCTTAGTGGTCCCCCAGGAGGCTGAAAGAAGCCGCACAGAGGTGTAAAGATAGGGTTGGGGCATGCAGCACACCATCTTTCACATTGCTGACATAGTTCATCAATCATTGGGTAAGAACCCTTGAAGAAATGGAGGCGAGCCAACATCTCAATGAAAAGGACACTCTGATCTACAAAGAAAATACAAGACACTGGTATTCAATGTTACACAGGATACTTCTTTAGGAATGACTAATCATCTAAGTACTATCCACAGCCATTAGCTCCATCTAAGTGCATTTTCACTGTGACTGATTTGGTTTTGTCAAGCCTTGAGTATTAAATTACATCATTCTTCACGGCTGTGCTAACGCACTCCATTCTCCGAAGGATGGTCAACAAATATTTCTGAAACCAATGTTAACTCATTCTGTTCTCTAAGGGGTATTAACCTAATCCATTTGCGAAGTCAGTGATGAGTACTCTAATCGCTAAAGAGTAATAACACATTGTTCTTCAAGGAAGGGTTGACCTAGTCAAATTTGTCAGTGAACATTACCCCAGTCCTTTCCCTCAGTGAACGTTAAGCCAGTCTATTTTCAAAAGGAATGCTAAAACATTTCATTCTAGCGAGAATAACCCACTTACTCTCCAATTCTAAGTTAACCCATTCATTCACCAATGCAGTAATAAGCCACTCGATCTTCTGTGGATATATGAACCCTCTCCGTTCTGTAAGACAGTGACTGTACACTCCATTATCAGCAGTTGCTCTTACCTACTCCGTTTTCCATGAAGTCCACAGTAGGCCAGATCAGTAAAAGTGCATCCTGAACAAGCTGCACCTCAGGACAATCAATTTGCTTGGTGCATGCATAAAAATCCTCCAGTAAACCCTTCATTCCTGAGACTTGTATCTTAAAAATTATCCATTCCATGTTCCCTGAAAATTCCAAAGAATCCAAGATGTCAGCACAGTGCGGGGAGCTCGTGACCCTGTTAAATCTAACTATATTCTGTGGGAGAATGTGTGGTACTGTTGTGGATCCTGACACTATCTCAGATGGGGAAATGACACTCTGTCGAGAGGTGGTTGCGAGAGATGAATGAAAACAGCAGTTTGTGAAGTGCAGTTGATTGGTAGAGCTGAGACATTTACCAGGCAAAGACTGTTGTCAAGGCCCGAAACAAATCAAGGAACTCAAAGATTCTTGCGTTAGTTATTGCTCAAATACATGTGTAGCTCTGAAACAGACAGAGGAGAACGTGAGAGTGGTCCTCAGTTCCACAACAGAGAATGGTTCTTGCAACCTGAAGATATTGTTTACTCAAACCCCATGAGTTTTTGTCCATTTGCCTGTTATCTGCATGGGAATACTGACCAGCCCATTAAAACCTTTCAATCTATAATTCTGCATTTTATTGAACCTTTCCTATACTAGTATACGGAGCTTATGGGGTGGAGGGGCGATGGGGTAGGGCAGCATGCTGGTTTGCACTGCTGTCTCTCAGCACCAGGGACCTACGTTTGATTCCAGCCTCTGCGCGGAGTTTGCACATGCTCCACATGTCTGCGTGGGTTTCCTCCATGTGCTCCGGTTTCCTCCCACAGTCCAAGCTGGTGATTTGAGCTGCTGTGTGACTTCTGACCTTGTCCCCCCCAGTTCAACACCGGCACCTCCACATCACAGTCCAATTGTGCAGGTTAGGTGGACTGGCCCTGGGAAATGCAGGGTTACAGGGAAAGCGTAGGAGCTGTGGGCCCGGATGGGAAGCTTTTTGGATGCTCATTGCGGACTGAATGAGCTGAATGGCCTGCTTCCACACTGTAGGGATTCTCTGGTTTATACATCATGTATGTAGAAAAGTGCACACGTGTCTGTGGTGTGTGTGTGTACATGGATGCTTATGTTATGTGTGTACATGGGTGTGTGTGTGTGTGTGTGTGTGTGTACATGGATGTGTATGTTTTGTGTGTGTGTACAAGGACATGTATGTAGTATGTGTGTATATGATGTGTATGTTGTGTGTGTACATGGACGTGTATGTTGTGTGTGTGTACACGGACATGCATGTTGTGTGTGTCTGTTGCATGGACGTGTATGTTTTGTGTGTGTGTGTACATAGACGTGGATGTTGTGTGTGTGTGAGTACATGAACCTGTATGTTGTATGTGTGTGTACATGGACATGTGTGGATCTGAGGGTATTCTATACAGTCAGTGAAGTACTTTCAAAATGTAGTCACTGTTACCTTATAGGAAGCACAACAGCTATTTTGGGCATTGTAAGCTCACACAGACAGTAATATGATAAATAAACAGGATATCCTGGCACACTGAATATAACACATTGACATCACGTTGATATAATGTCAAATATCCATTAGAATGATGGGTGATCAGGGGTTGAAGATCAGCCAGAATATTCATGTATTCCCTTGCTTTTCTTGAAACAGTGCCTGGGGATTTTGACACCTCTGAGATGACAGATTTGATTTAACGTCTTTGTTAAATTTCAGCAGCCCGTACAGTGCAGCATTCCC
Organism: Stegostoma tigrinum; assembly: GCF_030684315.1. Taxonomy (NCBI): domain Eukaryota; kingdom Metazoa; phylum Chordata; class Chondrichthyes; order Orectolobiformes; family Stegostomatidae; genus Stegostoma; species Stegostoma tigrinum. The sequence goes on along the minus strand of NC_081371.1, from coordinate 2,505,066 downwards.
TCAGTGCAGCACTGGTGATAATGTCCTCATATTTCTGGACTGGGAATTGAACCCATGACAGTTAGAGCTGGCTGATGCTAATTGGTCCTCCCTCTGGCCCGCAGGACAATCGGTGATGGTTTTGTAAGTGGTCACCTTGGCTCAGTGGTTCAATACCTCCACTCACTGCCCAGCTTATGTCCCGAATACAATATACATACAGTGTGTCCCAAAATAGCGGGCTCTGTGATTCAGATCATTCAGTGCAGAACATCCTCTCTAGTGTGAGGTTAAAAGCTCTTCCTTACCAAGAACCTCCTGTTTCAGCTCCTCAATGCGCCCCCCTTTCAGCAGGTGGTGTGGCAGTTCACTCAGTTTCCTCGAGTTCAGAAGATCGTCACCAAATCTCAGTGGCTGAGCAGAGACCTGGCCCAGAATAAAGGTTCAATTCACAATCACTGAATTCTGCCAGAACTCTGGCTCCTGAAGCAGGTTTTGGGACAGGGGCCAGGATTGTGTCCAATCTTTCACGTCCAACTGACTTCTGATAGGCGAAGTAACAGAGGACTGAGAGGTGTTTACCACAATCTGTTTGACTCTGAGGCCAGGGTGCAACAATTGAGCTTGGGCTGATTCCATTCTTGATGGCTACCCTTCTGGCCCTGGGCTAGTAGCTACGGTGATTACGAGCTTCATGTCATTCTGGGACCTTGATCAGATGGACCAGTGGGCCGAGGAGTGGCAGTTAGAGTTTAATATAAACAGCTGTGGAGTGTTGCATTTTGGGAAGGCAAACCAGAGCAGGACTTACACAGCAAATGGTAGGGCCCTGGGGAGTGTTGTCAAACTGAGAGACCTAGGGGTACAGGTGCATTGCTCCTTAAAAGTGGAGTCACAGGTAGACAGGATAGTGAAGAAGGTGTTTGGTACGCTTGCTTTCATTGGTCAGTGTGTTGAGTATAGGATTTGGGAGGTCATGTCGCAGCTGTACAGAACATTGGTGAGTGATAATGGGAACTGCAGATGCTGGAGAATCTAAGATAATGAAATGTGAGGCTGGATGAACACAGCAGGCCCAGCAGCATCTCAGGAGCACAAAAGCTGACGTTTCTGGCCTAGACCCTTCATCTGATGAAGGGTCTAGGCCCGAAACTTCAGCTTTTGTGCTCCTGAGATGCTACTGGGCCTGCTGTGTTCATCCAGCCTCACATTTCATTATCTCAGAGCATTGGTGAGGTCACTTTTAGAATATTGCATTCAATTCTGGTCTCCCTGATATGGGAAGGATGTTGTTAAACTTGAGAGGGTGCAGAAAAGATTTACAAGGAAGTTTCCAGGTTTGGAGGGTTTGAGCTACAGGGAGAGGCTGAATAGGCTGGGGCTGTTTTCCCTGGAGTGTCAGAGGCTGAGGGGTAGCCTTATAGAGGCTTATAAAATCATGAGGCGCATGTATAGGGCAAATAGCCAAGGTCTTTTCCCATAATAAGGGAGTCCAAAACTAGAGGGCGTTGGTTTAAGGTGAGAGGGGACAGATTTACAAGGGGCCTAAGGGAAACTTTTTCACACAGAGGGTGGTGTGTGTGGAATGAGCTGCTGGACGAAGTGGTGGAGGTCGGTACAATTACAACATTTAAAAGATATCTGATGAGTATGTAAATAGGAAGGACTTAAGCCAAATGCTGTCACATGGGACCAGGTTGGACTAGGATGTCTGGTTGGTATGGACAAGTTCAGCTGAAGGGTCTGTTTCCGTGTAGTATATCTCTATGACTCACTGCTGAAGATCTCAGATCATTTGACACTGGCCTCTCTCACAGTCACATCATCTCATATCCCTTGCTGCCGTAGCTTCTTTTTAACTCCTGTCTGACTTAAATACATCTCAAACACAGCTTATCAAAATATATGTTAATTGCACATAAGGCGTGGGCAACGCTAACTGGGCCAGCACTTATTGCCCATCCCTAATTACCCTGGAGAAGGTGGTAGTGAGCTGCTTTCTTGAACCACTGTAGGTAGACCCACAATGTCATAAAAGAGGGTATTGAGGATTTTGACCTGACAGCAGTGAAGGAAAGGTGAGACATCTCCAAGTCTGGATGATGATTGACTTGGAGGGGAATCAATGGTGCTGGTGCTCCCATGTATCTGCTGCCCTTGTCCTTCTAGATGGTAGCGGCCGTGGCTTTGGAAGGTGCCGTCTGAGGATCTTTGATGAATTTCCGCAGTGCATCTTGTAGATGGTACACACTGCTGCGACTGAGCGTCGGTGGTGGAGGGAGTGGATGTTTGTGGCCAATCAAGAGCGGGCTGTTTTGTCTTGGATGGTATCAACATCATGAGTGTTGTTGGGGCTGCACCCATCCAGGCAAGTGGGGAGTATTCCATCACACTCCTGAGTTGTGCCTTGTAGATGGTGGACTGTGAACTCAGTGAGCAGTGGTTTGTCGAACAATCAGTGCAGGGAAGCGTAGTCTGGGTGAAAAAGTACCTTCCTGTCTGCAACCAGGGTGTCCTTCAGGAGTGGGAGTGTGATGCTCTTCCTGTTGCCATGACTCCACGTTCCCTTGAAATAATCAGCCAGCACGGAATGGCGTTTGGTTTTCTCTTCTGCCTGGAGGTACAGCTCATGCACCACCTCTGTGAACTGTCTGAAACAAAGCATAGGAACCGTTGTGTAAGTCTGTCAGCTGGATGTGTTAATGTTAACTAAAGTAGTCACTTAAATTCACAGTGTACCTGTCTGCAACTGGGCCCTACTTCAGGGTGACAGGCCTAAAATACTGCAGGGTCAGTCATGAGGAGGGGGTGGGGGGGTGAGGGGGGCCTTCAGTTGATTGCAAAGGTCAGCTGATTCCTTTAGGGTTTGTCCCAGCAGGAGTGAGAGGGGGAGAGATTCCAAGCTACACCACCTCCCCCCCACTCCTCTACTGGGCTACCTTTCATGTTGTGGGCCTGGAGATTAGGCTGGCTCAGGGCCTGAGTCGCTGAAGGGCACATGGGGGGCAGGGGAGGGTGAGGGGCGTCAACACCAGTGCGGAGCTGGGGGTGAGCTTCCCTGTTTCGCCAGGGCTCAACACAATAAGTCACGACTGAAGTGTCACAGTTCCCTTCCCAGTTCCTGGTTTTCAATATGGCCACTTTGGCTTCCATCGACTGAGCCAAGAGCAACCAAACAGCAATTGAAACACAGGGAAATGGTGGTGTAGTAATCCAGAGGTCTTAGGGCCGTCGTTCAAATCCCACTACAGCAGCTGGTGGGACTTTAATTTAATTCTAAAAAACTCCTGGAACATAAGATAAAGTGACCATGACAACCATCATTGATTGTCGTAAAAATCCATCCACTCCCAGAAACAAAAATCCACCACTCATAGCCAGACCAGCCCTACATCTAACTCCAGACCCACGGCAATACAGTGAACAATGGCCTAGCTAGTTGCTTAACTCGACCAGGGATGGGGCAACAAATGCCATCCATGCCAATGATGCCCACAGGCCACGAAGAAATAAAAAGACACTAGGTTCACCATCTAGAGATGTTGTGCCCAGCTGTGTGCAATATAAGCTGTGTCTCAATAAGCGGCCCTTCTCCAAAACTGTGGTTACTCTGCAGAGAGAGAACACCGGAAACCAATTGAGTGGGACCTCCCAACTGACAGGTATCAGGATAGAATTGGAACACGCTCAAAAACAAAGATAGGCAATGATATTTGGAAGTAGAAGTAAAATTTGAGAATTTAACAGAGGAGGAAAGGTTGCAGAGTTGGAGGCCAGTTGGGAAATGTCCATTGTATGAGAGGGCTGAAATCCTAATGGGTGCAAATGTGAAAACAGAAACAGGGATGGTAGAGTGAAAAAAAATGAAGAAAGATTTGCATTTCACGATCACTGCATGTCTCAAAGTGCTTAAAGCACTTTTGATGTATGATCACTGTTGTGGCATGGCAACCAATTAGTGTCCAGGCAGCTCCGATAAACAGCAGTGCAATGATGACCCAGAAAATCTGTTTGTGCGATGTTAGAGGTAAATAACAGATGGGATAGTAGGAACAGCTCCTTTTCCCTTCTTCCAGACAGTACCATTAGGATCTTTCCCATTAAACTGAGCCAACAGATAGAGGTTTGTCCCATCTCATCTAACACTACGGAAGTCCTTCTTACTGAGCCTTAACATTGTGCTTGAGAGGGACTTGAAGCATCTGGATCAGAGACAGACTCTACAAACTGAGCCTCTGCTGGCATTCAACGCAGGAAAGGTATTGCTGCAGATAGAGATTCAGAGGAGAACTCAAACAGTTACCGGTGATAAAGGCCGAGGACTGGGAACCCATCTGCCTGCCTCTCCACCAAGTACTCCCCAATGTCATAGCGAAGCCGGGTCCACAGTAAGGGAGGGAGGCAGATGATGTCTTTGTTCGGAGGGGACCAGTACTGGTAGATGTCACCGAGCACTTCATCATCCAATGACAGGATCTCCTTTAGCTCACTCTCTGACAGTCCATTCCTGTAACGTCAAGGTGCCAAATTGTAATGGATCAAAGAGCTGTGCTGTAACCGAATCATACAGTGCAACAACAACTCAGGTTTCTGTGATAACAAAGTGTGGGGCTGGATGAACACAGCAGGCCAAGCAGCATCTTAGGAGCACAAAAGCTGACCTTGCGGGTCTGATGAATGGCCTAGACCTGAAACATCAGCTTTTGTGCTCCTAAGATGCTGCTTGGCCTGCTGTGTTCATTAAGCTTATGGGCGGATCATCCCTTTATCTAACTCTTTCATGCACTCACAGCTTGATGCAGCACATCCTTGGTCTGGCCTCCCCCATTCTATCTCCTATAAACTTGAGTCAACCTGACCTCCACTATCTGTGTCTTAACTTGCAGGAAATCCCGTGTCCCTTTTGTGCCCTCTCCCTTCATGCTCACTGACCTACATTGACCAAGCATTGCTTTGAATTCAAAACACACGTCTTGTTTGTAAATCTCTGCATGGACTATCTCAGTAGCATCCTTTAATCCTATAAGTCTCCAAGTTTTCGGTACCCAAATTGAGTTTCTCTACTTCGAGTGGCCATGTTTACAGTTGCCTGGGCCCCCAGCTCTAGAATTCCCTCTTTATACCTCTTCCCCTCTCCTCCACACTCTGACCTCTCTGGGCAGAAAGTGGAGTTTCAGAGCAGGGAGTGAAAACAATGTCATCAGCCTTCCCGAAGTGTAATCGCCAGAGAGTCTTTGCTCATGACTGGATGTTGACAAAGCAGCCTGACAAAATAACAGCGGCAGAGAAATGGACGGGTAAATTCGGAGGCTGTCACGTGGAAATAAATGCATTTCACTGAGAACGAGGAAGGGACCACAGATTGATCCTCAGGGGACACCAGAGCTAATAGTGTGTGAGCAGAAAGAAGTAGGTGCTGTCGATCTGCATCCAAACCAAGACATGTCCCTTTGTGGTTTGAGTTTATTGACTACTTAGTCTCATAGCTCACTCTACCCCCATTGTTGGTGCTCCCTATAGACATGTGTTCAGGCAATTAATAAGTACCACTTTTACTTCTGAAGTTCCAATAAAGTTATAAGCAAATGTAATAAATGAGAAAACAGTCATTAACTTTGGCCATGCCATCTAATACTTCTGCCTGAGGCTCAAAGTTTTGTAATACTCTTGTGAATTGCCTTGGGATGTCATATTGCATGAAAGGCACTGCAGAAATCTGAGATAATGGGGGCTGCAGATGCTGGAGAATCTGGGATAACAAAGTGTGGGGCTGGATGAACACAGCAGGCCAAGCAGCATCTCAGGAGCACAAAAGCTGACGTTTTGGGCCTAGACCCTTCATCAGAGAGGGGGATGGGGAGAGGGTTCTGAAATAAATAGGGAGAGAGGGGGAGGCGGACCGAAGATGGATAGAGGAGAAGATAGGTGGAGAGGAGAGTATAGATGGGGAGGTAGGGAGGGGATAGGTCAGTCCGGGGAGGACGGACAGGTCAAGGAGGCGGGATGAGGTTAGTAGGTAGGAAATGGAGGTGCGGCTTGAGGTGGGAGGAAGGGATGGGTGAGAGGAAGAACAGGTTAGGGAGGCAGAGACAGGCTGGGCTGGTTTTGGGATGCAGTGGGGGGAGGGGATGAGCTGGGCTGGTTGTGTGATGCAGTGGGGGGAGGGGACGAACTGGGCTGGTTTTGGGAAGCAGTGGGAGTAGGGGATGAGCTGGGCTGGTTTTGGGATGCAGTGGGGGAAGGGGAGATTTTGAAGCTTGTGAAGTCCACATTGATACACATTGGGCTGCAGGGTTCCCAAGCGGAATATGAGTTGCTGTTCCTGCAACCTTTGGGTGGCATCATTGTGGCACTGCAGGAGGCCCATGATGGACATGTCGTCTGAGGAATGGGAGGGGGAGTTAAAATGGTTCGCGACTGAGAGGTGCAGTTGTTTATAGCGAACTGATTGGAGGTGTTCTGCAAAGCGGTCCCCAAGCCTCCGCTTGGTTTCCCCAATGTAGAGGAAGCCACACCGGGTGCAATGGATACAATATACCACATTGGTGGATGCGCAGGTGAACATCTGCTTAATATGGAAAGTCATCTTGAGGCCTGGGATGGGGGTGAGAGAGGAGGTGTGGGGGCAAGTGTAGCACTTCCTGCGGTTGCAAGGGAAGGTGCTGGGTATGGTGGGGTTGGATGGGAGTGTGGAGCGGATAAGGGAGTCACGGAGAGAGTGGTCTCTCTGGAAAGCAGACAGGGGTGGGGATGGAAAAATGTCTTGGGTGGTGGGGTCAGATTGTAGATGGCGCAAGTGTTGGAGGATGATGCGTTGTATCTGGAGGTTGGTGGGGTGGTATGTGAGGACGAGGGGGATTCTCTTTGGGCGGTTATTGCGGGGGCGGGGTGTGAGGGATGAGGTGCAGGAAATGCGGGAGACACGCTTGAGGGCATTCTCGACCACTGTGGGGGGGACGTTGCGGTCCTCGAAGAACGTGGACCTCTGGGATGTGCAGGAGTGGAATGCCTCATCCTAGGAGCAGATGCGGCAGAGGCAAAGGAATTGGGAATAGGGGATGGAATTTTTGCAGGAGGGTGAGTGGGAGGAGGTGTATTCTAGGTAGCTGTGGGAGTCGGTGGACTTGAAATGGACATCGGTTTCTAGCTGGTTGTTTTCTCACATCATCCCTGCTTCTTTTGCAATCACCACAAATCTGTGCTCTCTCACTCTTGTTCCTTCTACAAGTGGGAACAGCTGAAGAAGGGTCAAGGCCCGAATTGTCAGCTTTTCTGCTCCTCTGATGCTGCTTGGCCTGCTGTGTTCATCCATCTTCTCTCCAAGGAGAACAGTGCCAAGTACTTCAATCCATCTCCAACACTGGAGTCTCTCATTCCTGGAACTATTCTTGTAAATCACTTTTGCACGCTCTCCAATGCATTCACACCTTTCATAGGATTGCAGTGCCCCCACAACTGTGCACAATGCTCGAGCTGAGATTGAACAAGTGTGTCATATACTTCAATGTTATCTCCTTCCTGTTGTACTATATACCCCTATTCATAAAACCAAAAACGCTGTATGCAATATACAGAGTTCATGTTTAGCCCAGTATGAGCATGTCGCGAAGAACTGTCATATCGGATTTGAAACATGAGCTCTACTTTCTTTGTCCACAGACCTGCTGCCAGACCTGCTGAGTTTCTTCGATAATTTCTGGTCATTATATGTAACAAACTTTACTGTTTAGCAACATTGAGCTTATCTTCATGGGCACATCCTTCGCCACGTGGTGTTCGTAGTCTAGACTCATACCCATAAGAGAGATTGGTGACAGTGAATCTGTCCAAAACATCTCAGATAGATCTGATGGAGCACCACAATATTATCCATGCTAACCAAGGCAGCTTTTGTCCTATGTACTGGGGACAGTCAAGTCTAGAAGCACAAGGTGTTGCATTTTGTAAAGGCAAAGCAGGGCAGGGCTTATATACTTAGCGATACAGTCATGGGGAGTGTTGATGAACAAAGAGACCATGGGATGCAGGTTCATAGTTCATTGAAAGTGACGTTGCAGGTAAACACGATAGTGAAGGAGGCATTTGGTATGCTTGCCTTTATTGGTCAGTGCATTGAGTATAGGAGTTGGGAGGTCATGTTGCAGTTGTACAGGATATTGGTTAGGTCACTTTTGGAATACTGCGTTCAATTCTGGTCTCCCTGCTTTGGAAGGATGTTGTTAAATTAGAAAGGGTGCAGAAAAGCCTATTGCCGGGGTTGGAGGGTTTGTGCTACAGGGAGAAGCTGAATAAGCTGGGGCTATTTTCCCTGGAGCATCGGAGGCTGAGGGGTGACTTTACTAAATCATGAAGGGCATGGAGAGGGTAAATAGCCAGGTCTTTTCCCCAGGGTGGGGGAGTCCAAAACTAGAGGCCATAGGTTTAAGGTGAGAGGGGAAAGGTTTAAAAGGAACCTGAGGGAAAACTTCTTTACACAGAGGGTGGTGTGTGCATGGAATGAGATACCAGAGGAAGTGGTGGGTTTATGAATAGGAAGGTTTCGACAGTTATGGGCCAAAGGCTGGCAAATGAAACTGGATTAATTTAGGACATCTGGTCAGTATGAATGAGTTGAACCAACCGCTCATTTTTTTAAACTGTAGAGCTCTAAGGGGCAGTCTCTCTCAGCAAAACCAACCTCGAGCATGTGATGTATCCCAGGGCATGGGAGACAAGTACCCAGCCGTGCTTCTTCTCGAGGCGAGAGTATAACAGCCGCACGGCGTCCCGCGTGCCCACAGCTACGTCCAGCTCCGAGGTCGGCATGTACGAGCTCCACCTCTTGGCCTCGTCGAAGGTCAGCTTGAGCATGAGGGGCTGGCCACAGTTGCGGAAACGCTCCAGGATGAGGTCTCGCTGCTCGGTGGTGAGCCTCCTGTTTACAGTGTTCAGCAGCAGGTCGATGAGCTCTTGGCCGTGCTGGCTGGACAAAGGCTGCACTTCGAAGTGGCACTCAGGCTTTGGGATCACCTTCTGCAGCACGGCCAGGATGTTGTGCTCCTCGGGCAAAGTGGACACAATGATGTGGACCTTTGCGGGGCATACCTTCGGCAGCCAATGGAGCCTGTGAGCTCCATCATTGGAAGACAACTGGTCCAGGGAGTCGAAGAGAAGGACTAGGGCCTCTTGGTTTCTCTTGGACACTGTGCTCAGGAGGCTGTGGAAGAATCGGACCAGCTCAATGTAAGAGTTGGTGACGTGGGCTGCAGGCAGTTTGAGCCTGAAGGCCAGGCACACTTGGAAGCAGACACTCTTCAGCACTGAGTGTATGTCTGAGCTTAGGGCCGATGTACCCAGCAGCCTGGTGACCACCACGCAGCCCTTCCTGAATGTTTTCCTCACCTCCTCGGCCAGCTTCGACATCACCGCTGTCTTTCCTGTCCCTGATGCCCCATGGACAACCAATGGCCAGTGGGTGCTCCTGTCGTGCAGCTCGAGGCATCGGCCAATGTTGCTGAGGAGTCGCGAGCGCCCGCAGAAGACGCTGCGCTTGGCCCTACACAGATGCCCGTGGTGGCGCAGTTCCTCAAAGAGCCAGGCTGGTTCCTCCTGGGCTCCACGGCGTGCCACCACCTTTCCCTGGATCTGCTGCTTCATGTCCTCCACAAAGTTCTGGCACAGGTCGTGGAGATACTCGGCGTGAGCTTGGCTCTGCGTGTCCAGCACTCCGCCCGACCACGGCACCTGGTGCACCCGTAGGCTCCTGGCAGACTTGCCGACAATTTGGGCCTTTAAGCTGGTGAGTAGCTCCTGGGCCTCCGTGTCGATGCTCCCGTCATCTTTAATGTCGATGAATTTGGGCAGCTGCTGCTGGTCGACCTGATCCGGTAGATTGGGGATGTCGCGGACAAACACCGAAGAGCACACGTCCCCTTCTCTTGTTTCACCTAAGCCCCGGTCGATCTCAAACTCAGTAACTGCAACACAGTGGGGGAAGGACCATGATTAGACTTGAACAATAGTCAGCAGCAATCATTCAACTAGTAACAGTGAGATGGAGCCCTGAGTTCACCTAGGTTACCTAGCACAAAGTCGGGAGTAGAATTGAATTGGCAGCTACAGGGGTGAAGGGTGCAAGTTATCAGAAAGGGTGAACGCTAGGAAGTTGTTTCCATTAGGTGGGGAGACTAGGACCTGTGGGCCCAGCCTTAGAATTAGAGGGGGTCAATTTAGAATGAAAATGAGAAGACATTTCTTCAGCCAGAGAGTGGTGGGCCTGTGGAATTCATTGCCACAGAACGCAGTGGAGGCCGGGACATTAAATGTCTTCAAGGCAGAGATCGATAAATTCTTGATCTCACAAGGAATTAGGGCTACAGGGAGAGTGTGGGGAAGTGGGGTTGAAATGCCCATCAGCCATGATTAAATGGCAGAGTGGACTCGATGGGCTGAATGGCCTTGCTTCCACTCCTATGTCTTATGGTCTTATGATGTAGGTATTCCATGTTCAGTTGGATGATGGTTAAGCTGTAGTTAAACATTATGTACTCTGTACAATGTGGTTGAATCTGGGAGCGGCAGGATCACTGATACGCGTACTGAGGGTTAACGGGGGAGATGGTAGTAAAATGAAAGTGTAGTGGGCCTTCTTGCAATGGGAGGCAACAATGAGAAGCACCACTGAGCAAAATGCTCATGTAGACCCTTCCTGGAGAAAAGATTTATCTTTTTCAGGGAGAAGTTTTGTGCAGACAGACAGACAGAAAAAGGATCCCTGAGCCAAGAATCATGTTGAGAATATAGGCGCCAATGGTTAGTAAGTTTGCAGATACGGCAAAATTGAGAATATTGATGAAGGTTACCTAAGATTACAAAGAGATCTTGATCAATTGGCCCAACAGACTGAGGGGTGGGAGATGGAGTTTAATTTGGACAAATGTGAGGTATTGCATTTTGGTAAAACAAAGAATGACAGGACTTATACAGTTAATGGTAGGGCTTTGGGTAATGTTGCAGAACAGAAAGATCTAGGGGTTCAGGTACATCATTCTCTGAAGCTTGCCTCACACGGTGACAGGGTAGTTAAGAAGGTATTTAGCACGCTTGCCTTTGTTGCTCAGCATAGGAGTTGGGTCGTTATGTTGACATTGTACAGGACGTTGGTGAGGTCTGTTCTAGAATACCGCGTCCAGTTCTGGTCGCCCTGTTATAGGAAGGATATTATTAACCTGGAGAGGGTTCAAAAAGGACTCACCAGGATGTTGCCAGGAATGGAAGGCTTGAAAAATGAAAATAGATTGGAAGGGCTGGGGCTTTTTTTCACTAGAAAGTAGGAGGTTTAGGGCGACCTTATTGAAGTTTATAAAATCATGAGGGGCGTAGATAGGGTGAATGACGAGGGTCATTTCCTTAGGGAGGGGGAGCTCAAAACTAGGCAACATTTAGGGTGAAAGGAGAAACTTTAAAAAGGACATGAGGAGCAACTTTTTTACACAGAGAGTGGTTCATGTGTGAAGTGAGCTGCCAGAAGTAGCGGATGTGGGTACAATTACAAAGGACACGAGGGAAACGTTTTTACACAGAGAGTCTTTTGTGCGTGGAATGAAGTCCCAGAGAAAATGATGGTTGCAGGTACAGTTATAATATTTAAAAGACATTTGGATAAGTTCTTAAGTAAGAAAGGTTTTGAGGGATATGGGCCAGGAGCAGGCGGGTGGGACTAGTTTAGTTTGGGAAAACGGGTCAGTGTGGGCTAGTTGGAGTGAAGGCTTGTTTTCATATTGTATGGCTCTCTGACTCTGTGACTCTAATATATATAATTACAGGCCCAATCAATGGAATAACAAATCCTGCCTCATGGTTTTCAGGTCCTCTGTGTGCTTCACCTCTCAATAAAGTCACGTTGATGATTTAGTAACCTAGAGCTGGGACTAATGTTCAGGAGAGCATGGGTTCAAAACCTTCCATAAATTATGGGAATTTAAATTCAGTGAAAATAATCTGGGAAATACTGGTCTCATTTATGATGATTGTGAAGTGACCAGATTTTGATAATAAAGCCAGGCTGGGGGAGAGGGAAGAGACTGAGCGCCTACGTGACTCCAGACACGTAAGAATGCAGTTAACTCTTAAGTTGAAAGGGCCCAGCAAACCACTCGCTTCCAGGGCAATTAGGGACGGGCAACAAATGCTAGTCTTGCCAGTCCTTCGGGAGCCTTGGTAACATTCTTTTGCTTTCTAAGGGGAAGGGGGTTACGCTGCCCAGGGATGGGCACAATCTGATGTGTCAGGAGGAGTGAGGCCTGAGGTGTGTGCTGCCTACCTGATTTGAAATACTTGAGCCTGGCCCCTTTTGGTATTCGCCCCTCTTTCTCCGCCTGGGTGGCCGCTTGGCGCAGGAGGTCGGCAATGCGCTGCTGGAGCTCAGGCCAGGATCGCAGGGCCTTGTCGTGCTCCTCCTGCCTCTCAGCTCTTGTCTCGCCATAGTCCGGGAGATGTGTGGTGATAGGTTGGAGGATGTACACAGGTGGAACCGCATTCTCGTCTTTCCAGAACCAGTCCCGAAGCAGCTTCAAGGACTGGGAATTGGAAGAGTGTTCCCGGAGCAGCTCCTCAAACTCTTCGCCCTCAATGACTCGGGGGATGGGGCGAAATCCATAGCGATTGCCCACCAGAGCCTGCCAGATTCCGATAAGCGCTGGGATCAGTGATGGGTCGCAGCCCGTCAAAATCAAACCATCGTTTACAAAAAACCCAAGGAGAACAATGAAAAGCCGAGAAAAGGACTTACAATAAAAGTGGGCCCCAGTGATATCCTTTTACAAGATTCGATCTCTCTCAGGCACAGTTCTGTGGTCATGTGGTCAGTAGTCAGCGTGTTTGGTACTCCCCAGCGCATGTCAACTACCTGGGGAGATTTGGGGTGAACATAGTTACCCTGTGTTCCTGCATTAACAAGGGGCAGTTCTCTGTGTGTTTGTTAACCCTAAGAATGGTGGGTGGGTGGTTAAAATCGTTCGTCTTTATACTGACTTTGCAACAATTTCGAAATTTCCAAAAGGCTCAGAGGAAATCAAAAGCTGAACTACCGTGGTACCTTTTGCATCAAGCATTGTCCGTCAGTGGCAGGTTGTCTGAAATGGATTTTTCAGTTCACCAACTTCAGCAAGTGATTCTCAAAGCCCTGGCAGTGGAGGGTCAATGAGAACTGCTGCATTGCAGGAAGGTAGAGCCTTTCCAGCACAGCTCGTGGGCTTGGGCGACCAGGCGATTCCCCCTCATGTGATCCGAGACTCACCCTCCCCAGAGTGCATCTCTACTCCCTCATTGCGATTCCCCCCCACCCAACATTTAAACTCCAGAGTTCAACTCTGAAGTCACCGTGTCCAGCACGACTCCCATACCCACTCCATGTCACAATCCACCCACACTGCAAACTCTCTCTGTCACACTCCCCCTCCCTCATGCTCAATCTCCAACACGCTCCCTCTCCTTCTTCCTCAAACTTCCTATCCCTCTCCACTCCTTCTCAGTCACACTCCATCTCTCTCCTGCTACCTCTCTCAAGCGCAATCTTCCTCACACTCCATTTGTCACATGCTCCATTTCCCTCACACTCCCTCTGCCTCAGACTGAAACTCCCTCACACTCCATTTCCCTCACACTCCCACTGCCTCAGACTGAAACTCCCTCACACTCCATTTCCCTCACTCTCCCTCAGACTGAAACTCCCTCATTCTCCATTTCCCTCACACTCCCTCTGCCTCAGACTGAAACTCCCTCATGCTCCATTTCCCTCACACTCCCACTGCCTCAGACTGAAACTCACTCATTCTCCATTTCCTTCACACTCCCTCAGACTGAAACTCCCTCACACCCCATTTCCCTCACACTCCCTCTGCCTCAGACTGAAACTCTCTCACACTCCATTTCCCTCACACTCCCTCTGCCTCAGACTGAAACTCCCTCATTCTCCATTTCCCTCACACTCCCTCTGCCTCAGACTGAAACTCCCTCACACTCCATTTCCCTCACACTCCCTCAGACTGAAACTCCCTCATGCTCCATTTCCCTCACACTCCCTCTGCCTCAGACTGAAACTCCCTCACACTCCATTTCCCTCACACTCCCTCAGACTGAAACTCCCTCACACTCTATTTCCCTCACACTCCCTCTGCCTCAGACTGAAACTCCCTCATGCTCCATTTCCCTCACACTCCCACTGCCTCAGACTGAAACTCCCTCATTCTCCATTTCCCTCACACTGCCTCAGACTGAAACTCCCTCACACTCCATTTCCCTCACACTCCCTCTGCCTCAGATTGAAACTCCCTCACACTCCATTTCCCTCACACTCCCTCAGACTGAAGGTCCCTCATACTCCATTTCCCTCACATTCACTCTGCCTCAGACTGAAACTCCCTCATGCTCCATTTCCCTCACACTTACTCTGCCTCAGACTGAAGATCCCTCATACTCCATTTCCCTCACACTCCCTCTGCCTCAGTCTGCTTCATTTTCCTCATGTTGAATCTCCCTCACCCACCCTCTCCACCCCCATTTCCTTTCCCCATTACACACCCCTTTCCTGCCCCCTCCCCTCTCTCTCTCAAACACACAAACAATCTCTCCCATCAGATTCCCCTTTACTCGGTGAATAGTTAAGTTAGCACCATAGTCTTAACTGAGGAAGAGCATGGATCCCTTGAGATATTTTTCCCCCGGCTGAACAATGGTCTGACTCACCTCAAAGACTAGGCCCAATTTCTGACAGAATTCCTGTACCTTTGGGTAGGCCTTGTCCAGGAGAGCGTCACGCTCCATGCTCATATCTGGAAAACACAGCAAGAGCTAGTGACTGTCTATTGTCTCTGAGCAGCCTGCTCTGGGAGTGGGCCATAAAACTACAGCCTAATCTGAGAATGTTGGGCCTGGGAGATACAGATCTTAACAGAGCTGGTCAGAAAGTGATAGCTGGAAAGAATTCCCAGGAAGGAGAGTCTTTCCATCTTGACTTGGGGCATTCCAAATTGCATTCAAATGTATGGATTTGTTTGAGGGGTGGTCAGTAATATTGGAATCATGCAGCCAATTGGCATGTGACACCTTCCTCCAGCCAGCCTGGGTAATCGGACCTCGGCCACAACTTTACATTTGACACCTGATGTCCTGGGACTTCTGTGATAGTCTATCTCCCAGTGCCTTACGAATAATTGTGAGTCTTACCAGCTCCTTTTCTCTCTGTGTTCCCAAAAACTCTCTCTGAGAAAATAAATGCCTCATTTCCATCTGGAATGGGAAAACCCTCTATGCTGAAACTGTGTCTCAGTTGTTGCCTCTCCCGTGAGGGGGAATGTCCTCTCAGCACCCACCCTGTCATGTCCCCACTGAATGTTTCAGCTAAGGGCCTCTCATTCTTCTAAACTCAGACCCTACCTTTCCTCAGGAGATAACCCTCTCATCCCAGGGATCAGTCCAGTGAACCTTGGACATGATGTTCCTAAAGCTTTTATTTTTGACATGAGGTGACAAAATAGCACTTAATGTTCCAGTCGTGGTCTCACAAGTGACACTAAGTTTGTCTGCTCTTCTACTCCAGTCCCCTTTGTATTAGAGCCCAGCGTTCCATTTTCAGGGTGGCACGGCGGCTCAGTGGTTGGCCCTGCTACCTCACAGCTCCAGGGACCTGCGTTCAATTACACCCTCGGGTGACTGTCTGTCTGGAGTTTGCATGTTGTCCCAACATCTGTGTGGTGCCCCTCCGGGTGCTCCAGTTTCCTCCCACAGTCCAGAGGTGGGCAGGTTAAATGGATTGGCCATTCTAAATTGTGCAGGCTAGGTGGGTTAGCCATGGGAAATGCAGGATTACAGGGAAAGGGTAGGGATTCTATGATTTGCTTTTGTAATTACTTGCTGCACCTACATGATAACTGTGTGATTCATTGAGTATAGGAGTTGGGATGTCACTTTGTGACTGTACAGGACATTTGTTAAGCCACTTTTCTAATACTGCAATTCTGGTCCCTCTGCTATAGGAGGGATGTTGTTAAACTTGGAAGGGTGTAGAAAAGGTTTACAAGGATGTTGCCAGGGTTGGAAGGTTTGAGCTATAGGGAGAGGCTGAATAGGCTGGGGCTATTTTCCCTGGGGCATCGGAGGGTGAGGGGTGACCTTATAGAGGTTTATAAAATCATGAGGGGCATGGATAGGGTGAATAGCCAAGGTCTTTTTAACAGGGTAGGGGAGTCCAAAACTAGAGGGGCATAGGTTTAAGGTGAGAGGGGAAAAACATAAAAGGAACCTAAGGGGCAACTTTTTCATACAGAGGGTGGTGTGTGTATGGAATGAGCTGCCAGAGGAAGTGGTGGAGGCTGGTACAATGACAACATTTAAAGGGCATCCAAATGGGCGTAAAAATAGGAAGGGTTCAGAGGGATATGGGTCAAATGGTGGCAAATGGAACTAGATCAAATTGAGGTGTCTGGTTGGCATGGACTGGTTGGACCGAAGGGTCTGTTTCCATGTTGTATGACTCCATGGCTCTGTATACCAGATCCCTGTATACTTCAGAGTTGGTAGTTGATAGGAACACCCCTATTGTCACCAAATTTCTCTCCTGCCTCCACATCAACACTTAGTGGCATGGGTGGGCTAGGAGATCTGCCAATCGATTTTACAGATTTCACTGGACAAAACAACCAGTAATGAAATGACTATTGTTTGGGCAGGATAGGACTTCCAGGTGTTTCCAGGCTGGATCGCCCTGACAGTTCCTCTCTCTGTTTCTCTGCTGCCTACAAAGTGAGGAACAGGAGGACACTCTCTCCACGGGGGTAGGACAGATGAGCCTAAAGTTGTATTTAGCTGTGATCCACATAGTTGGGGCCCTTATGGCACAGCAACAGTGTCCTTGCCTCTGGAACAAGAGGTCTGAGTTCACCTCCCCCCGCTCCAGGGTTGAGTACTAATATCCCCGAATAGGTTGAACGGAAATTATTTGATCCACACAATTCCCAGGAATGTTGCTCATCCCTAGCTGGCCGAGTTAGCCCAGTTACCCTTGGTAATTCCCCACTTCCTGGCCTCAGTACTGTCCCCTATCCTCAACATCAGTTAAAGCACAGCAGGCAGGAGGTGCTGGTGTTTAGTGCTGAACCTGTGAATGTGGAACTGATGAACACCCGGACCAACTTAGACTGGTCCACGGGCAGCTCGGTGTGCTCCCCTCGGAGTAAGGCATGTCGATGGTCGGTGCCAAAGATCCCAGCTTTCATCCTGTGGGCACACACCGGCTGGTGCTGCCAATCTGTCACTAGCCGGACAATCGGTATCTCAACCTGTTTGAACAATAAAAAGAGGATGGACAATTAACTGCTTCAATCCCTCTATTTATCAACGACTTTCCCCATCCTCCCTCCCAGCTTTTCGAAAGTGTGTCTCTGCTCTTTTCTCCTGCCAGTTATTCCCATCTCATCAGCGTCTCTCTCTCTTTCTCATTCTCTCCAAAAAGAATGTCTTTGCACTTTGATCTTGTTTCCATCCCTGATTGTATGTCGAAGTTAAGCACCACATCCTCCCAGTGTGCCTCTTGCGGCCAATCTAATTATTCCCTGTCTTCCCCTCCCTAACCCTCACTCACCCTCTTTGCTCTTTGTGCCTGCTAACTCTCCCTTAACTACGGTCTGTATTGCATTCATGCCCTAAAAGTACTGTCTACACACCCTAGGAACTGAAATCTGATGTCTCTGTTTATCTTCAGTCAGGAAAGTTAGCAACTTGACGACGACTTGGCTTCATTTCTGAGCTAATTCTTGGAGAAGTGATCTTTGCAAACATTGGAATTCATTCAGTTAATATAAGCAACTAATTGCTGGATTAAGCCGCTAATTGAATGCTCTCAATACTGACACTCGCTGTGACCACATTCCATCACATTGAAAGAATTACCTCCAGCCAAACTCTCTTTCTGTCTTTGGCAACAAAAGAAGCTAAAGCTGCAAACATAAAATGCTGGAAATCAGGATCAGGCAGCATCTGTGGAGAGACAGCAAGCTTACGTTTTCAGTCTGGGTGACTCTGAAAAGTCTGCTGTGATTGCCAACATTTTTTTGTTTTCAGTATAAATTCCAGCATCTGCAGTAATTTGCCCCTGAAAGAAGCTAAAAACCTGAGCCTAACCTACTCCTATACTCTTCTAGAGCTACAGAGTCATACAGAATGGAAACAGACCCTTCAGTCCAACCAGTCCATGCCGACCATAATCCCAAACTAAACTCGGCCCAAATGCCTGCACTTCGCCCATATCTCTCCAAACATTTCTTATTCATGTATATATGCAAATGTCTTTTAAACGTTGTAACTGTATGCACATCCACCACTTCCTCTGGAAATTCACTCCACACACGACCAACTTTCGATGTAAAAAGAATTGCCCCCATGTTTTTTTAAATATTTCTCTTCTCACCCGAAAAATAAGTTCCCTAGTCTTGAATTCCCCCACACTAGGGAAAGGGGCGCCTGCCATTCACTTTATCTGAGCCCCTCATGATTTTATAAACCTCTATAAGGTTACCCCTCAGCTTCCTATGCTTCTGTGGAAAACAGTCCCACAAAACCAGCTTTTCTTTATAACTCAAGCCTTCTCTTCGCAGCTACATCATGGTAATTTTTTCTGAACATTCTCCAGCTTAATAATATCCTTCCTAATACAGGGCAACCAGAACTGGACACAGTACTCCAGTTCACCCATGTCCTCTACAACCTCAACATGACGTTCCAACTCCTATACTCTGGTCTAAGCTATGAATATGAGTGTACTAAACGGCTTCTTAACCACACTATCTACATGTGATGCAGATTCAAAGAATTATGTACCGGAATCCCTAAGTTTCTCTGTTCTACAACACTGCCCAAAGCCCTAGTTTTAATTGTGTAAGTCTTGTCCTTGTTTGTTTTACCAAAAAGCAATAAATCCATAATAAATATAAATTTAAATATAAATAATAAATAAATTTATCCAAATTAAACTCTATCTGCCACTCTTCAACCCATTGACCCAAATTGATCTTTGTAACCTTAGATAACCTTCTTCACTGCCCACTATACCATCATACTCTACTTGGGTCATCTCCAAGTTTACTAATCACACCTCCTATAGTTTCATCCACATCATTGATATAAATGACAAATAAATATTGCGCTCAAGCCGAAAAACTACAAAGGGCTGAGACACTGTGAAACAGTGTCAACAACAACCTGCATTTATGCAGCACCTTGAACATAGAAAACTGCTGCAAGACTATTCTCAGGAGCACTATCAAGCGGAAGCTCACACCAAACTTTGGGAAGGGCCACTGGAAGCTTGGTCAAAGTGGGTCAGGATTGGGGTTCAGAGTATTTGAGGGAGGGAGAGAGACCGAGAGAGTCTGGGAGAGATTTCCAGAGTTCAAGGTGTGTGCAGCTGAGGGCACACATGTCAATGAAGTGATTAAAACCAAAGATCGGCAAGAGGTTTGAAGCAAAGGAGCAGAGAGGGCTGGAAAGGGACACAATGATAGGGAGGACTGAGGCCAAGGAAAGGATTTAACAAAGTGATATGAATTTAAAATCTGAGAGGGTGACATACTGGGATCCAATGTAGATCAGCAAATCCAAAGTGTATTAGATTTTGATGTCCCTAAGCTAATATAGCAATCAGCTTACAATACAGTCTGTGCACAATCTGTATTTTAAGACAGTATTGGCATCAATGATAAAACTGTACACTTGCCTGTGATTTGCAGACTTACAGGTCTCCATGCAAAGAATTAAACATTGGCAAGGGTGCTCAGTGGGCTCTGTCACTCCAGTGATCAGCTACATGTGACAAACACCATTGAGTCAGACAGTATGGAAACATACCCTTCGGCCCAACTCCTCTTTGCTGTCCGGGTTTTCCAAACTTAACTAGACTCATCTGCCTGGGTTTGACCTATTCATGCACTTGTCCAAATGTCTTCTAAATGTTGTAATTGTACCCGCCTCTAACACTTCCTCTGGCAGCTCGTTCCATACACACACCACCCTCTGTGTGAAAAGCTCCCCCTCAGGTCCCTTTTAAATCTTTCTCCTCTCACCTTAAACCTGTGCCCTGTAGTTTTGGACTCCCTTACCAAAGGGAAAAGACCTTGGCTATTGACGCAATCTATGCTCCTCATAATTTTATACACTTCTATAAGGTCACCCTTCAGCCGCTGATGCTCCAGGGTAAAGAGTCCCAGCCTATCCAGCTTCTCCTTATAACTTAAAACCTCCAGTCCTGGCAACATCCTGGTAAATTTTTCTGCACCTTTTCCAGTTTAACAACTTTCATCCTATGGCAGGGTGTCCGGAATTGTACGTAGTTAACCTGGACAATTATACCCGATGTGCAGGAACAAAAATATCTAAAGGTATGTGCATTTTACTCACCAACGTGCCCTCCGAATCAAAGGGTCAACTACCTACATGGAGTCTTGTCAAACCCTTTAAAGGGGGCAGTAAAGTCAGTCACATTAAAACAGATTATTGCCTGTGATCACTGATCACTCCATAGTGAAGCTTTGACGTTTTCTCCTCCCCCTGGCCAGGGTCAAAACTTTAGTCATCTTTTGTTCTGCCCTTTCGGTGTTGCCTTGTTCTGATTTAAGCTCTTGGCTGTTGTCAGGAAGAATTAGCATTTCAATAAAAATGAATTATAAGCCACCCTTTCAGGCTTTCTATACCAGCCGGAAGTGTATTGTTGTTGTGTTTATTTCTGCATCTAGGTACCTGGAACAAACAACAAAGATCGATGTTCTCAGCTGGTAACTCAAGAGAAGGATCCTGTTTGACCTGTTGACATGCCCCAGTGTTTGGCAGTAGTAGCGCAGAATGAAGGAAGGAGCCTGGCAGTGTGCTGTAGAATGGCTCTCTTTTAATCGTGGTGGTTACAAAGGCCTTATTATGAGTTTGGGTTCTTCACAGACTGTTCGAGGAGGAGAAAGCACGGGTCAAGGACTGTCTTCAAGCTTAGACTTCAAAGTAATACAATTTATTATAGATTAATATTAAACCCTGCTCAACATGGTAATACAATTTATTATAGATTAATATTAAACCCTGCTCGATATGGTAAACTCAGATATTCCAGGCTCTGACTTACACATTTAATGTACTAATATGTACAAATACATAAATTGTATTGTAAGGAGTATTCTGCCTACTTTGTGTGTTCATGTCCGTATGCTCATATTTATCTTGCATGCAATCTGATAATCTTCTACCTGTGTTTTAACTTTGCCCGCACTTGTGCTATTTATACCGAGTGATGTGTAACATTATCACAAGGTTGCTGCAGGGTCCCAAGGCACTTACACATCAGGCTACAGCTCAGAAGCAGACCTTTTGGGGTGTGCGGGCTCTGCCCTCAATCCTCTGCCCTCCTGCTGCACACTGAGAGTACCACACACTCAGAAAGCTCGTACTCCTCCTGATCTTCTCTGCTCCCTCCAGATGGCCTCTTGTTTATTTTTTGGGAGGCTTTTCGCCTGTTCCTGAAAGCCTATTTGACAAAGTGCCACATGAAAGGCTGATTAACTAAGCCATGGCTGTTGGGAATAGATGGTCATTGTTGGCTTGGATAAAAAAGTTAGATTAAAAGAAAAAAAAAGGAGTGTGACAGTGTGTGCTTTTCCAGTGGACAAGCAGCACTTCCTAAAGGCTGGTGAATGGGCCTTTTGGTATATTTGAATGACTTGCCTATTAGAATACAGAGTCAAATCTCAAAAGTTACAAGCTGTGTAGCAGACAGTGAGGATGATACTGATCAACTGTATCAGGACATGGTGAGACAGTTGGGCAATCAAGTGGCAAATGGAATTTAATTTCGAGAACTGAGAGGTGACATGTTTTGACAACCTGGAGAGGGAATATGGAATAACACGCACAGCAGTTCCAAAGAGTATGAATGCTCAGGGAGCACCTTAGGGCTCATATGAAGGTAGTAGGGCATACTGAGAGAATAATTAGCAAAGCGCGTGGGATCTAGGGCTCCAGAAGTAGAGACCACTTTGAGTACAAAAGGAGAGAAGTTCAAAAATTACACCGACCTCTGGTTACCACACTTCAGGAAGGATGTGAGAGCCCCCAAGCCTAGAGAATTATCTGGAGACAGGTTTCAGTTGCAAGATTAGGTTGTGTCATGGAACAAAACCCTAAATATGATGGACATTTTTAACTGTTAACTTCAAAACATGTTTTTTTTTCAGAAAAGGGAATAGCTTCAGACAAAACAAACAAAACCACAGATGTAAATTCGGTGCTGTCTCACTCTGTATGCTCAAAGCTAGTTGGTTAACAAGCCAGTCTAAAGGAAATAGGAAAAAATAATTTTAACCAACCTGTAAAAATGAAGAATTCTGAAATGAATTGTTCACTCACTAACCTTACACTACCTAGAGTCAGAGAGTCATACAGCATGGAAATAGGCCCTTCAGTCCAACTGGTCCACACTGACCATGTTCCCAAACTAAACCAGTCCCACCTGCCTGTATTGTCCTGTATCCCTCCAAACCTTTCCTATTCATGAACTTATCCAAATGTCATTTAAATATTATAACTGTACCTGTAACCATCATTTTCTCTGGGAGTTCATTCCACACACAAAGGACTCTCTCTGTAAAAACATTGCCCCTCATGTCCTTTTTCAAACTTTCTCCTCTCACCTTAAGAATATGCCCCGAGTTTTGAACTCCCCCACCCGAGGGAGAAGATACCTGCTATGTCCAATGTGACTTTATGAACTTCAATAAGGTCGCCCCTAAACCTCCTACTTTCAGTGAAAAAGTCCTAGCCTTTCCAATCTATTTTTATATCTCAAAAACTCTCCATTTCAGGAACATTCCGGTAAACCTTTTCTGAACTGTCTCCAATTTAGTGACATCCTTCAAATAGCTGGGTGACCTGAACTGCACACTGTACTTCAGACTGACCCACATATCTTTTAGCTTTTTTTCTGGGCCTACTTCTAATTTCTAATCTGTGGAGTGTTGCATTAATTGTTTTCACGTTTGGTAAGTGATAAGCTGACTCTGTCACTACCTCTCAAGAAAGCCAAGGGGAAGACCCGAGAACATTTATAAAATTCTGACAGGTTTGAATAAAGTAAACAAAGAGAAGCTGATGACACAAAGACCAACAAATGCAGATTTAAAGTGTTGGATAAGGGATATAAGGGAGAACATTTGTATTCAGTGGGTGGCAGTAATCTTGAACTCAGTGCCTCTCAGGAGGGTGGGACTGGAGATGAGGAATGATTTGAAAAGGGAACAAATATGAATTTTAAATTTTAAAACAAATGTGAATCATTTTCTGATGAGGTCTCCAGGCCCGAAACGTCAGCTTTTGTGCTCCTAAGATGCTGCTTGGCCTGCTGTGTTCATCCAGCCTCACACTTGGTTATCTGTGAATCATATAAAGTTGGTTTGCAAGTAATTAAGAAGGCAAATGGAATATTGTCTTTTCTTGTTAGAGGGATGGAGTTTAAAAATAGGGAGGTTATGCTGCAGCTGTATAAGGTGTTGGTGAGGCCACACCTGGAGAACTGTGTGCAGTTTTGGTCTCCTCACTTGAGAAATGATGTACTGGTTGATTCCAGAGTTGAGGGGGTTGGTTTATGAGGAGAGGTTGAGTAGACTGTGACTGCACTCACCAGAATTTAGAGGAATGAAGGGGTGGGGGGATATCTTACAGAAACATATAAAATTATGAAGGGAATAAATAAGACAGAAGCAGGGAGGCTGTTTTCACTGGCGGGTGAAACTAGAGTGAGGGGGCATAGCCTCAAAATAAGGCAGAGTAGGTTTAGGATTGAGCTGAGGAGGAACGTCTTCAACCAAAGGGTTGCAAATCTGTGGAACTCCCCACCCAGTGAAGCATTTGAGGCTTCCTCGTTGAATGTTTCTAAGGCACATATAGGTAGATTTTTGAATAGTAGAAGAATTAATGGTTACGGTGAGTGGGTGAATGGAACTGAGTCCATGAAAAGATCAGCCATGATCTTATTGAATGGTGGAGCAGCCTGGAGGGGCCAGACAGTCAATTTCTGTTCCTATTTCTTGTGTTCATATGTTCCAATGTGCAGTTGAAGAAATTAACTATGCAAGGCAATTGGGAATGAGACTTTACACTGTAACTTGAACCCACAGATATAAGGAACAAAGTAAATAGTAAACTTTTGCTTTAGAAACAATGTGGAAAAGCAAAAACTGCAAAATGCATTTTTGAGTTTGTTCTGCTCCAATGTAGAGATGCTCCATTTGGTGTCATTGTGTTCTGAACAGAATTAGAGGAAGACATTTTGGAGCTTTGAAGGTTCTGGGCATTGAATGGTGAAAACATTTAGTAAGGAACTTGATCAGGATTACAAATGAAGGACAGGAACCTGAGATTTTTAAAAAGGTGGCCATTGGTTCACCTAGAGATTGAGGATGATGAAATGGCTAGCGTGATGGGAGAGAGTTTAAAATGACATTTAAAATGGGAAATCAGAGATTAAAGAGAGAGAGAAGTAAAGATAAAGGGAGAGAGAGAAAGAGAGGGCAAGAGAAAAGGGGAAGGGAGGGAACAGAGAATTTCAGGGAACACAACAGGAAAGGCAGTTTGAACAAAGCCAATTCAAGCTGAGGAGCAGGAACCATCTATAACTCAGGAAGAGATAATGGGGACTGCAGATGCTGGAGAATTCCAAGATAACAAAATGTGAGGCTGGATGAACACAGCAGGCCAAGCAGCATCTCAGGAGCACAAAAGCTGACGTTTTGGGCCTAGACCCTTCATCAGAGAGGGGGATGGGGAGAGGGAACTGGAATAAATAGGGAGAGAGGGGGAGGCGGACCGAAGATGGAGAGAAAAGAAGATAGGTGGAGAGAGTATAGGTGGGGAGGTAGGAAGGGGATAGGTCAGTCCAGGGAAGACACACAGGTTAAGGAGGTGGGATGAGGTTAGTAGGTAGATGGGGGTGTGGCTTGGGGTGGGAGGAAGGGATGGGTGAGAGGAAGAACAGGTTAGGGAGGCAGAGACAGGTTGGACTGGTTTTGGGATGCAGTGGGTGGAGGGGAAGAGCTGGGCTGGTTGTGTGGTGCAGTCGGGGGAGGGGACGAACTGGGCTGGTTTAGGGATGCGGTGGGGGAAGGGGAGATTTTGAAACTGGTGAAGTCCACATTGATACCATTAGGCTGCAGGGTTCCCAGGCGGAATATGAGTTGCTGTTCCTGCAACCTTCGGGTGGCATCATTGTGGCACTGCAGGAGGCCCATGATGGACATGTCATCGAAAGAATGGGAGGGGGAGTGGAAATGGTTTGTGACTGGGAGGTGCAGTTGTTTGTTGCGAACTGAGCGGAGGTGTTCTGCAAAGCGGTCCCCAAGCCTCCGCTTGGTTTCCCCAATGTAGAGGAAGCCACACCGGGTACAGTGGATGCAGTATACCACATTGGCAGATGTGCAGGTGTACCTCTGCTTAATGTGGAATGTCATCTTGGGGCCTGGGATAGGGGTGAGGGAGGAGGTGTGGGGACAAGTGTAGCATTTCCTGCGGTTGCAGGGGAAGGTGCCGGGTGTGGTGGGGTTGGAGGGCAGTGTGGAGCGAACAAGGGAGTCACGGGAGACCACTCTCTCCGTGACTCCCTTGTTCGCTCCACACTGCCCTCCAACCCCACCACACCCGGCATCTTCCCCTGCAACCCGCAGGAAATGCTACACTTGTCCCCACACCTCCTCCCTCACCCCTATCCCAGGCCCCAAGATGACATTCCACATTAAGCAAAGGTTCACCTGCACATCAGCCAATGTGGTATACTGCATCCACTGTACCCGGTGTGGCTTCCTCTACATTGGGGAAACCAAGCGGAGGCTTGGGGACCGCTTTGCAGAACACCTCCGCTCAGTTCGCAACAAACAACTGCACCTCCCAGTCGCAAACCATTTCCACTCCCCCTCCCATTCTTTCGATGACATGTCCATCATGTGCCTCCTGCAGTGCCACAATGATGCCACCCGAAGGTTGCAGGAACAGCAACTCATATTCCGCCTGGGAACCCTGCAGCCTAATGGTATCAATATGGGCTTCACCAGTTTCAAAATCTCCCCTTCCCCCACCGCATCCCTAAACCAGCCCAGTTCATCCCCTCCCCCCACTGCACCACACAACCAGCCCAGCTCTTCCCCTCCACCCACTGCATCCCAAAACCAGTCCAACCTGTCTCTGCCTCCCTAACCTGTTCTTCCTCTCACCCATCCCTTCCTCCCACCCCAAGCCGCACCCCCATCTACCTACTAACCTCATCCCACCTCCTTGACCTGTCCGTCTTCCCTGGACTGACCTATCCCCTCCCTACCTCCCCACCTATACTCTCTCCACCTATCTTCTTTTCTCTCCATCTTCGGTCCGCCTCCCCCTCTCTCCCTATTTATTCCAGAACCCTCACCCCATCCCCCTCTCTGATAAAGGGTCTAGGCCCGAAACGCCAGCTTTTGTGCTCCTGAGATGCTGCTTGGCCTGCTGTGTTCATCCAGCCTCACATTTTATTATCTATAACTCAGGAAGACACCACTGAGTCAGACCTGAGGGTGGGGACAACTTCATTGAAATCCTGAATTTGAGGAGGAAGAGCCAGAAGTTTTATTCACCTCTTTTGAGTGATTATCACAGCAGGTAAAGTGGCCAGCCAACATTGGCCTGAATAACAGAAGAGTAAGCTCCTGGGGGAAGTGGACGACATTCACACTTGTCACTCATTACAAGGCAGTAAAAAAAAAGACCACTTTTGGAACTCTCATGTTTTGAGTGTCTTTCTTGAATTTTCACAGTACTCACCCCAACATTGAGTCATAACTCTATTAGCAGACCCTCACCGATGGTGAGCAGAGGACTGAGATTATGTTCCGGATTGTGTGACACTATAAGTTACCAAGCATTTTGTTCCTGCAAAGGGAATGCTGGAGCTGAGATCTGCTGGGCAAATGATGAATATCTTTCAATTTTTAGGAACTTCATGAGGCTGTTGTTCAGTACAAGCCATTTGCCTCCTGCACTCAGCACAAAACCAATATATTTGCGCTCAGGGCTCCCAGTCAATTACATGACCCCTGATCCAAAGTGTTCATATTTCAGCCATTTGTCTATCGTTGCCCGTTCTCACATTTTATTGTCACCCCCATATCGACTGTGACTCTCAGCGCTATGACATCTTGGCCCTTTCTGAAAATGATGTCTGGTTTCCATCACTGGCTTGCAGTCTTGGTTCAAGGTAGAGTGTCCAGCTGAACTTGGAAATGCATTGCCTTCCCTGGTGGAAGACCTTATTGTGGTGCTTTATTCCTGCACTGTTTACAAATGGGAGGATGATCCATAAAGCTTACATTGGGAACCTTGCACCTCTGACAGGTTTTGATAATGTCAGCCTTGAGGGGTATAGGCTGCTCTGCATTAGGAGACTTTGGATTAGGCAAAATAATTTTGTGGTGCACGTGGATTTTATCCAGAGAATGTAGAGTTATGCAGCATGGAAATAAGCCCTTCGGCCCAACTCATCCATGCTGACCATGCTTCCCAAATTGAACTAATCCCATTTACCTGGGTTTGGCCCATATCCCGCTAAACCTTATCTATTCATGTCCCTTAAGGCCTTTGTAGCATGATATTCCCATACCTTAGCTTTTAAGCTTCAACTACCACACAAATTCCCACTTTTTCCACACAATACAGTCGGTTATCAGTTCCATTGTGGATGGGATCTGTAAGCTGCACCTCCTCTGGGTAGTAATTGTCTTCCTTTTGATTCCATTGCCTTAAGGTCCTAGAGCATGGTCAGCCCTTCGATGATATCAGTATTATTTATTGCCCCAGAATCGGAAGGAGGCCTGAATCACCAGGCGCCTGGCCATTTCGAGTGCCTTGTGTTTACAAATAATCGTGGCTTTCGGAGCACACCGATTAGTGTGAGAAGAATTCTGTCAAAACCTCCACCCCCTCGGAAAACCGCCCAAGCATCCGTACCTGGGTGAAGTTGTTGACTCACTCACTGAGCTGGCTTGTTCTCATTCAGATGTTTCGTCACCATGCTAGGTAACATCATCAGTGGAGCCTCTGTTATTCTATTCCACTCGGAATTTGTACTGTCTGCTCTGTTATGATGAATACTGTCATATCCAGTTTTGATCTATGTGAGTTTCTATACGGGGTCCAATTCTATACGTTTGTTCATTGCATTACAGGTGGAGAACCATGCCTTTAGGAATTCCTGTGTGTGCTTATGTTTGGCTTGGGCTACTGTGGTTACCGTGTCCCAGTTAAACTGATGGCCTTCACTGTCTGATTGTACCGACATTAAGGACAGATCATTGTGTAGTTTTGCTGCTAGCTGATGTTTGCTCATTCTGATGGCTAGTTTCCTTCCTGTCTGTCCGATGTAATGTTTGTGGCAGTCGTCGCATGGTATTTTGTAAACCACGTTGGTTCTGCATGTTGTGGAAATGGGGTCTTTAATCCTTGTAAGCGTTTGTCATAGGGAGGCTGTGGGCTTGTGAGCCACCATGGTTCCTCGTGGTCTTAGGAGTCTTGTTGTCAGTTCTGATATGTCCTTGATGTATGGCAATATGGCCAGTGTGTTGAGGTGGACTATGTCCTCATGTTGTTGTCTGTTTTGTAGGCATCTGAAGATGAAGTTGCTGGGATATCTGTTTATAGCGAGGATATTATTTGGTGCTCTTCCTCTTTCTTGTGTAGTTCTGGAGTATTGCAGTGTGTCCTGGCCCATTTAAATAGTATGCTAATGCAGCTTTGCTTTGTGATCATTGGGATGGTTGCTGTGGAAGATGAAGATTTGATCAGTGTGGGTTGCTTTTCTGTAAACCAAGATTTGGTCAGACGCTCAACGTTGACATCCAGAAATAGACGTTTATTGTTGTTTTCTTTCTTCCCTTGTGAATTTAACCCCGTGAATACGCTGTTGTTGTGCAGTTTTGGTTGTGGATGTTGGGGTGTTTGCCCTGGAATTTGAGGATTTGATCCATATGGGTCGCTTTAGAGTTTCTGAGGGTTGGAAGTCCCTGTTGGTCCGAAGCTCAGCGTTAATATCCAGAAACAGAAGTTGATTGTTGTTTCCTTCTTCCCTTGTGAATTTAATCCCTGCAAGTATGCTGTTGATGAGCTAGTGGGCCTCTTCTAATTCGTTGTGTTTAATAATGACAAATGTGTCATCCACCTACCAGATCCGCAGTTTCGGTTGAATGCGGGGGAGGGTGGTGTGTTCTAGTCTTTGCATGACTGCTTCTCAATGTGTCCGGAGATGGGTGACCCCATTGGTGTTGATCTGTTTGTATATTTGACCATTAAAGATGAAGCGTGTGGTGAGGCAGAGATCTTGCAGTTTATCGTCATTGTTGATGGAGCTGCTGGTCAGTGTTGCTGCTTCCTCTAGTAAAGTGGCCACTGTTTCTTTGGCTAGGGGGTTATCGATTGATAGGAATATTGCTGTGATGTTAAAGGATACCATAATCTCATTGTCACTGATTTTTATGTTCTTGAGGGCATTGAGGAATTCTTGGATGGAGTGGGATGATCCGTCAACCAAGTGTTTCAGTCTCTGTTGTATGTCCTTGGCCAGTTTGTGTGAAGGTGTTCCTGGTAGGGAAATAACGGATGTGAGAGGGCTGTCTGGTTTGTGCACTTTAGGAAGTGCCTTCTGGTTTCATTCTCACGTAGTCCTTCCTGGTTATCTGTCCTTCATCCTTTAGTCTCTTCGGTGTCTCGGTGATCCTATTACCTAGCTGCAGTGTTGGGTCTATCGCCACCTGTTGGTAGGTGGTTGTATCTGCAAGTATTGCCTGTGCCTTCTTTATGTAGTCCAGCTTGTTCATAATGACAGTTATCGCCCACTGTCTGCTGGTAGGATTATAATGTTCCTGTCTTTCTTGAGTTTATCTAGTGCTTTTGTCTCTGGTGTGTTCAGGTTGTCCCCTTTGTTCCATCTGTGTGGTGTGGGGGTTATAGTTTGTTGGATGGCTTGTTGTGTTTCGTCCATGAGTCTGTTGTCTTTTAATGTAGTCTCCAGGGCGGCCATGAAGTCTGAGATAACAAGGTGTAGAGCTGGATGAACACAGCAGGCCAAGCAGCATCAGAGGAACAGGAAAGTCGACATTTCGGGTCAAGACCCTTCTTCAGAAATGGGGGAGAGGAAGGGGATTCTGAAATAAATAGGAGACAGGGGGAGGCGGATAGAAGATGAATAGAGGACAAGATAGGTGGAGAGGAGACAGACAGGTCAAAGAGGCGGGGATGGAGCCAGTAAAGGTGAGTGTAGGTGGGGAGATAGGGAGTGGACAGGTCAGCCCGGGGAGGACACACAAGTCAAGGGGGCAGGGATGAGGTTAGTGGGTAGGGGATGGGGGTGGGGCTTGAGGTGGGATGAATGGTTAGGGAGGCGGGGACTAGCTGGGCTGGTTTTGGGACGTGGCCAGGGGAGGGGAGATTTTGAAGCTTGTGAAGTCCACATTGATACCCTTGGGCTGCATCCCATATTTCACTTGGGAACGCTGCAGCCCAAGGGCATCAATGTGGACTTCACAAGCTTCAAAATCTCCCCTCCCCCGGCCATGTCCCAAAACCAGCCCAGCTAGTCTCCGCCTCCCTAACCATTCGTCCCACCTTAAGCCCCACCTCCATCCCCTACCCATTAACCTCTTCCCCGCCCCCTTGACCTTCCCGTCCTCCCTGGACAGACCTATCCCCTCCCTACCTCCCCACCTACACTCACCTTCACTGGCTCTAACCCCGTCTCTTTGACCTGCCTGTCTCCTCTCACTCTATCTTCTCCTTTATCCATCTTCTAACCTCTCACCGTCTCCCTATTTATTTCAGAATCCTCTCTTCCCCTCCCCCATTTCTGAAGAAGGGTCTCGACCTGAAACGTCAGCCTTCCTGCTCCTCTGATGCTGCTTGGCCTGCTGTGTTCATTCAGCTCTACACCTTGTTATCTCAGATTCTCCTGCACTGGCAGTTCCTACTAACCCCGGCCATGAAGTCTGTTCTGTTTGTATCTTTGTGGTTATAGTTCAGTCCGCGTAATAGTACAGCTTTCTCAGTTTGTGTGAGTTGTCTGCTGGATAGCTTTCTCGTCGATGTGCCTGGTTTATTGTTGTCCTAGTCTTTCTGGTGGATCAGTTCGGTGAGTTTCTCCCGTAGCTTGTATTTCTTCCTAGTTTTGATTGATGGTAATGGTCTGTTCTAGGGTTGTAGTCCACTGCTAGTCTGTAATGTTTAAATACTGTGATTTTTGGCACGAAATTTCCCTTTCGTACCTGTGAAGTCAGTTATGGACATCATTAAACATTGCGCTTGGCGTTCTGCATCCATTCTGTTCAGCTGTTTTATATGTATGTGAGTTGTTGAGTGGAGGTTTGTATTTTACACTGTGGGGTAGTGCCTGGTTCCTGAGGCATTCATGGAGAAAATTGAGTTGTTTGCGGGTATTCGTAACAACAGCATTTCCGCAGGGATGAAATTCACAAGGGAGGGACAAGAAATCAACTTCCGTTTCTAGATGTTAACATTGAACGTATGACCAATGGGGAGTTCCGAATCTCAGTATATAGAGAAAAGCAACCTACACTGATCAAATCCTCAAATTCCACAGCGACCACCCCAATGTCCACAAACAAAGTTGCATTAGGACACTATTTAAACAGGCCAGGACACACTGCAACACTCCCGAACTACACAAGAAAGAGGAAGAGCACCTATACAAAATCCTCACAATAAACAAATACCCCCACAACTTCATCCGCAGATGCCTGCAAAACAGACAATAACAAGAGGACACAGCACGCTGTAATGCACTTGCCCACTGCCCTATGTCAAGAACTGACAACCAAACTCCTAAGACTGCTAGGAATCATGGTGGCTCACAAGACCAGAGCCACTCTACGACAAATACTCACAAGAATTAAAGACCCCATTCCCACAACATGCAGAACCAACATGGTTTATAAAATATCATGCAACAACTGCCACAAACATTACATTGGACAGACAGGAAGGAAACGAGCCATCAGAATACACAAACATCAGCTAGCAGCATTATGGCACGGCAACCCCTCACCTGTTACCTAGCACGGAGATGAAACATCTGAACAAGAACAAGCCAGCTCGGCGAGCAAGTCATCAACCTACAGTTCCTACTATCTCAGAATATCTGGGCCATCTGCTGGAGCTTAAGGGAAAAGTGGGATTTTTTGAGGAACAAACACCATGTGCAGAGGTAACAAAATGTGGAGCTGGATGAACACAGCAGGCCAAGCAGCATCTTAGGAGCACAAAAGCTGACATTTCGGGCCTAGACCCTTCATCAGAGAGCTCTTAGCCTGCTGTGTTCTTCCAGCTCCACACTTTGTTATCTTGGATTCTCCAGCATTTGCAGTTCCCATTATCTCTGATCACCATGTGCAGAGAATGGGATTCAGTCAGAGACTATGCAGACTGGTCTGTAACTCTGACTCGGGCTGTGAGTTCCTATACCAATGCTCCTGAGAGGTTGGATGATGTTCAACAGCAAAACTCCTTTAGTAGAACCCGAGAGAGTTTCCAAATACCTGTATTTCCATCTAGCTGGTAAAACTCACATCCCATTTGATTTCAACCTGAACAAAAGATCTTCCGTCAGTATACAATTGTGAACAATTTGTTTTTGTTGACAGGAAGTCCAGTGGATATAAAAAGTCATCTAAAAAGTCATTGTTTTCTGAAGAAGGGTCTAGACCTGAAACATCAGCTTTCATGCTCCTCTGATGCTGCTTGGCCTGCTGTGTTCATCCAGCTCTACACCTTGTTGCCTCATATTCTAGCCTCTGTTTGCAACCTCCTGGCCCTCAGGAGGTGGTTTTCATTTCTGGCAATTTATTTAAGTATGACCATCTCTGCACAGAATTGTCTTTTCATGTGTTGTGACTGTGTATGTAAGTGTGAGGGGAATACAAAGGGTTTTCATGTGTTGTGACTGCGTATGTAAGTGTGAGGAGAATAAAGAGGGTTATAGTTTTAATTCCCGAATCAGAGCTTAGGTGTAAATTGGTGTTTGCCGCTTGTTTTAAGAACACGTTTTGATCAGATTTAACAGATCAATTTGAGTTTATTAATGAAGACTGATGGATATTCATCTTAATATAGATAGCATACAAAAGAGAAGCAACTGGTCATTTTGACAGTCAAATCAACAAATGTACAACAAAGGTGTGACTGAACGACAGGTGAGCTCAGACATTGTTGCACTCCTGTCACTGACATGTGAACATTTTAATTCATGCTGTTTGAGTAAGTACTGTATGAATCATGCACAGTAATGAGTTTTCGGGAGACGGCAGACATTATGGCTCTGGTAGTGTTGTACCTGGACAGTTGCCATGAGCGGTTTTTGAGATCTGTCCAGAGTGTGACACTGGAATTGTGATAAACAGCAACAATTGCCAGGTAACTGAGTGCGAAATTCACGGCTCTTGTGCAAGGCCCAGCCTGGGGGTTTGTGGGTGTGATGATTCACTGGTTGTTTCCTGTGTGGTCTGAGTATGTTTCCGTTTGTGACAAGGTGTGCTGCTGGCTTTGCTAAAGTTGTGCAGTATTAATGTCGCACAACTCTGACCACTGATGCGACACCAGGATATCGAATTTTCATTCTGCATCTCTTGACTACAAGCTGTCACACATAACTGACTAAAAGTGTGTAATGCTACAAGGCAGACCATGGGGAAGGAGCTATTTAAAAGGCCACTAGCGAGGTGTGGTGCTTCTGGCTTATCTTTGCTGTGCTGAAGCTGGCAGGAGCGCTCTGCTGGAATATTGAAGGAGCTCCTGTTTTTTGCCAATAACTGAACACATTTGGGGAGGAGAGAGAGGACTAGCTGATGCAGGTATTGAGGGATGTCAGTGTGATTTTCAAGATGATTGAGAAAGAGGGCTGAGGCAAACAGGAGATGTTGTGAGAGGGACAGAAGTTAGTTTTCCGGGCATGTTTTTCCTACGTTGGAAGGAGGCACTGATTCACCAGGCATGTGGTCATTCAGTGATGCCACCCCATCAGGCTGGGACCCAGGGTGATGATGGTCATCCCATTAGGCACCATGTTCACTAATCGCTCTCAATGTCAACAGCTCCAGCATTGGTCAGTCAGGCCCAGAGAAACATTGCCACACAATGCCACATGATGCAGCAGTGCTGGGAGATGGGGGGAGCCCTCTCTCACTGGAGAGGGAAGACCCAGTTATAGGGACAAGACCCTCAAGAATTTAGATTTGATAAATACAACTGGGTCTGGCATTTCCCATTGGCAACATGAGAGCTTCTTGTCACATGACCTGTGTTGGGCACTTGGGCAAAGTTGGTGGTGCAGTGTGACACAGTGTGAAGGAACATGATTGACATCCATATGTGATCATTTCCCACACCAACATTGGTGAGGCATTCACTTCCTTGGTATCAGGTCCCATTCCTGCTTTCTTTTTGGACAGTGTTGCTCAAACATATCCCTTGCCCATCACACCACCCTCCTAATGGGACTGACGGTCTTTTTCCTGGATGCCAGCGTTGTGATAGAGTTTCCAAAGCAGAGCGGCTGGGGTTAGGTGTGAGCCCCGTTTCACTGCAGCAGATGAATTGTAAACGACTTTACCTGCAGCCGGGGGTTCGGGAGTGTGGCTGGCCTTTAGGAGAGAGCGTGGCGAGACCACGTGGATGTTCAGCACAATGCTACAGGGGACAGAGGCAGCCAGTAACATACAGAGAAGGAGGAAGAGGAGGAAATGTGGAGAATCCACCCGCAAACACATTCCAGCCAGAGAGATTGAGTTCCCAGGAATGGGCAGGTTGTGAATGGAAGACCATTGCCAAACAATGGGGCACATTTATTTCTAGCCCAACTTGTAAATTTCCATAGTAGATACTGGATGATTGCTAGTACAGACTTTGTACTCAAAATGAATAGAAAACGTCCTCACCACAGGCCCTGGTGTCAACTGGTAAAGTCGTGGGCAATGTAGAGTAGGAAGTATCCTACTGACCAGCTTAGCACAACTGGGACAGCTAGTAGAGTTGGTATTGGGGCTAGTGAGAGGAAAAGGCAGTCAGAGCTTCTGGTCCCGATCACTGTTTTTCTGTACATTAACCTAATGGTACTGGCAAGGGTCCAGCACAGTCACAGCAGATCTTCACAAAGACCAACTGTTGCTCCTTCCCTGGACATTGCAATGCCAGGCCTGGTGCTGGAGGCGGAAATTATGATGCAGTGTGACTTTGAGCTCTTTGTTTCTTGAAGTACTTGATGTTTTTGAGTAACGGTACTGCCAGTAAAATCGTCACAATCTTAAAATGAGAAAAAAGATAAGCAGGTAAGTAACGCTCTGCTCCATGCAGACGTATCCCCCAAGTGGGGAGTTAGTGACCTAAGACTGTGTGCTCATGGCACACAGTGCACATTGATACAGGAGGGAGGAGGCTGCAGTGAGGCAGGGAAACTACAATGGGGACATGCATAAACTCGATGAGCCAAAGGGCCGTTGTACTATAGACCTGTATGTGGAGAAGAGGGAGGAGACGTGTGTGTGTGTGTGTGTGTGTGTGTGTCTGTGTGTGTGTGTGTGTGTGTGTGTGTGTGTGTGTGTGTGTGTGTGTGTGTGTGTGTGAGAGTGTGTCTGTGTGTGTGTCTGTGTGTGTGTGTGTGTCTGTGTGTGTGTGTGTGTGTGTGTGTCTGTGTGTCTGTGTGTGTGTGTGTGTGTCTGTGTGTGTGTCTGTGTGTGTGTGTGTGTGTGTGTGTGTCTGTGTGTGTGTGTGGGCTGAGGGCTGTTTTGATGGGGGATAGGGAAGGAAGCTATAAGAAACGGACACTACAGAGGATAAGAGCAAGGTCTCAGTGTTTGGGAGGAGGGAGTCTACAAAGGAGACAGAATGGTTTTTAACTCGTCAACTAAGGGATACTCAGCTAATGAAGACACAGGGAAACTTGAAATCACTGAGGAAATTAAGTTCTTGCAAATAAATATGAAATCTCTTGCTTAAGGCTGCATATGTTCGGGAGTGACTATATGGGGGAAAACGTAGAAATGTATACTTTTGCAATGAACATTATGTCAATGACAAAATTTAAATCTAAGATTGAGATTTGAGATGCAGTGCAAATGGAGTAACCCATCTGGTTAAAAGCCTGCCAGATTTGTCCATGTATAATGGAAACATGCCAAGGGAAGGTGACAGTCTAGTGGTATTATCGCTGGGCTGTTTAATCTAGAGACCCAGGTAGTATTCTGGGGACCTGGGTTCAAATTTCACCATAGCAGAGGGTGGAATTTGAACTTAAAAGAAAAAAATCTGGAGTTAAGAGTGTAATAATAACATGAATCCATTGACGACTGTTGAAAAACCACATCTAGTTCATTAATGGCCTTTAGGGAAGGAAACAGCCATCCTTAACTGCTCTGAATGTGACTCCAGACACACAGCAATCTGGTTGATGTTTAACTGCCCTCTGAGCAATAAATCCTGATCTAGCCAGTGATGCCCCCATCCCATCAATAAATACTAATAAAACGTTGTGACTTTGTCAGTCTGTGAAAGGCATGTTTAGCCTGATGGCTTTTCGTGTGTAGAAGTATGTGTCAGTTATTTTGAAAAACAAACTCTTGCTGTTTTATTGTGCCAATGTAAGTCTTTGGATTTCTACAATATCTTTTCAGAGCAGGGTACAGCAACACTGTCTTCACACTGATGAGATCCTCTTTCATGTTGTGTGGCACTACCACCGTGCTTAATGGAATAGTGTACAAACAAATCTAGGAACTCGAGGAGATAGCAAGAACTGCAGATGCTGGAAGTCAGAATCAATACTGTGTGGAGCTGGGAAAGCTCAAGACTGGGTATGCACAAAGCCGATAGCATCAGTGGAATTGTATTCAGTCACAGTCTGTAGCCTCTTATACTGGCATATACTCCAGTCTGCCATTACATCATTGACCAACTCTGGTTCAATGAGTGCAGGAGAACAGGCCGGGGAAATTTCCAACGTAACCTGGTGAAAGTACAACACAGGGTTACAGGGATGTTAAATAGTGACAGTAGCATTTCATAGACAGGGCTAATGAGTGCTACACGCAATGGATCAGATCTGAAGGCCAGTCATGAACGGTGGTGAGCAACTTTAATGCCTCGCTGGAGAGGGAGACTCCACAAATAGCCCCACCCTCAATGAAGGAGATCTGTGCACATTAGAAAGTGGACAGGGTTGAAACATTTACATCCAGCTTCAGCTAGAGGTACAAAGGAGAGGACCCATCTCGGTGATCCCCTGAGGCCCCTGCCATTAAAGATATCAGAATTCAACCAGTTTGATTTATTCTACACAATATCAAGAAACAAGGCTATAAAGCCTGACAATACTCCAGCAACAGTACTGAACACTTGTGCTCCAGAACTTGCTCCCCTCACCAAGCTGTTCCAGTACAGTTACAACAATGGTATCTAACCGACAATGTGGAAAATTGCCCACGTATGTCCTGTCCACACAAAGCAGGGCAAGTCCAAACCAGCCAATTACCGCCCCGTCAGTCTCCTCTCAATCATCAGTGAAGTGAGGGAAGGTGTCATCAACAGCGTTATCAAGCAGCACCTGCTCAGCAATAACCTGCTCAGTGACGCCCAGTTTGGGTCCTGCCAGGGCCACTCTGCTCCTGACCTCATTGCAGCCTTGGTTCAAACCTGAAGAAAGAAACTGTACAGTAGAGTGAGCAGAGAGTGATAGCCCATGACTCCAGGCCTGCATTTGACTGAGGCCCTTATGGGTGACTCCTTCCTGTCCCAGCCTCCATCAATATTTTGCAGAATGGCCATTGACCAGAAACTTAACTGGACCAGCCATATAGAACATAGAACATAGAACAGTACAGCACAGAACAGGCCCTTCAGCCCACAATGTTGTGCCGACCATTGATCCTCATGGATGCACCCTCAAATTTCTGTGACCATATGCATGTCCAGCAGTCTCTTAAATGACCCCAATGACCTTGCTTCCACAACTGCTGCTGGCAACGCATTCCATGCTCTCACAACTCTCTGCGTAAAGAACCTGCCTCTGACATCCCCTCTATACTTTCCACCAACCAGCTTAAAACTATGACCCCTCGTGCTAGCCATTTCTGCCCTGGGAAATAGTCTCTGGCTATCGACTCTATCTATGCCTCTCATTATCTTGTATACCTCAATTAGGTCCCCTCTCCTCCTCCTTTTCTCCAATGAAAAGAGACCGAGCTCAGTCAACCTCTCTTCATAAGATAAGCCCTCCAGTCCAGGCAGCATCCTGGTAAACCTCCTCTGAACCCTCTCCAAAGCATCCACATCTTTCCTATAATAGGGCGCCCAGAACTGGACGCAGTATTCCAAGTGCAATATAAAAACAGTGGCTCAAGAGTAGGTCAGACTGGGGCAAAAAAACTTGGTAGATGGGATATAATGTGGGATCATGCGAGGTTAAGTACTTTGGGCAAGAAGAATAGAGGAGCTGAATATTATATGAACAAACAAAGACTGCAGAAAGCTATTGCACAGAGAGTCCTTGAGCATAAATTACAAGTAACTAGTGTCCAAGTTAAGCAAATAACAGGAAAGGCAGTTGGAGCATTGGCCTTTACTTAAAAGGGAATGGAGAATAAAAATAAGGAGGTTTTGCTAGAACGATACAACGTATTATGCAGACCACATCTGGACTATAGTGAGCAGTTTTGGGCTCCTTTCTGTAGGGCTCTATCTGGTGTTGGAGGCAGTCTAGAGAAGGTCCACTAGGCTGATTCCAGGTAGAGATGGACTGTCTTATGAGGAGATATTGAGTAAGTTTGACCTGTACTCAATGGAGTTTAGAAGAATTAGATGGAACCTTATTGAGACATACAAAATTCCTGGGGGACTTGACAGGATAGGCACAGACTGTCTAGGACCAGAGGGCATAATCCTAGGATTTTTCTGAGGATTCTCTGGGAAGCTAGGGAGGAGATGGCGGAGCCTTTGGCCTTGATCTTTGAGTCATCATTGTCTACAAGTTTAGTACCAAAGGACTGGAGGATTGCAAATTTTGATTGAAGGTTAGGTAAACGGCTGATAGTTTCCTGGTTTTCTTTTTAAGTCTCCCCCACTTAGTGAATAAGGGGGTCGAATAAGAGTGACGGCGAGCACAAGGGGGAATAGCTTTAAATTGAGGGGTGAAAGATATAGGACAGATGTCAGAGGTAGTTTCTTTACTCAGAGAGTATTAAGGGAATGGAACGCTTTGCCTGCAATGGTAGTAGATTCACCAACTTTAGGTACACTTAAGTCGTCATTGGATAAGCATATGGATGTACATGGAATAGTGTAGGTTAGATGGGCTTGAGATCGGTATGACAGGTCGGCACAGCATCGAGGGCCGAAGGGCCTGTACTGTGCTGTTATGTTCTATGTTCTATGATTTTTAGCAGTTTGGATTAGAAACTGGCTTTCTGTAAGAAGGCAACGAGTGGTGGTTGATGGAAAATATTCAGCCTGGAGTTCGGTTACTAGTGGTATGCCTCGAGGATCTGTTTTAGGGCCACTGCTGTTTGTCATTTTAAGAAATGACTGGGATGCAGGTGTTGGTGGATGAGTTGGTAAGTTTGCAGATGACACTAAAGTCGGTGGTGTGGTGGATAATATGGAAGAATGTTGCAGGTTGCATGGAGACTTGGAAAAACTGCAGAATTGGGCTGAAAGGTGGCAAATGAAGTTCAATGCAAATAAAGGTGAGGTGAATCACTTTGGGAAGAATAGTAGGAAGGCAGAATGCTGAGACAATGGAAAGATTCTTGGTAGTGTGGATGTGCAGAGGGATCTTGGTCTCCATGTACGTAGATCCCTGAAAGTTGCCACCCAGGTTGATAGTGCTGTTAAGAAGGCTTACGGTGTGTTAGGTTTTATTGGTAGAGGGATTGAGTTCCGGAGCTGTGATGTCATGCTGCATCTGTACAAAATGCTAGTGCAGCCTCACTTGGAATATTGCGTACAGTTCTGGTCTCCCCATTACAGGAAGGATGTGGAAGCATTGGAAAAGGTGCTGAGGAGATTTACCAGGATGTTGCCTGGTCTGGAGCAAAGGCCTTATGAGGGAAGGCTGAGGGACTTGGGTCTGTACTCATTGGAGAGAAGAAGGCTAAGAGGGGATTTAATAGAGGCCTACAAGATGGTCAGAGGATTAGATAGGATGGACAGTGAGAGTCTTTTTCCTAGGATGATGACGTTGGCTTGTACGAGGGGTCATAGCTACAAATTGAGTGGTGATAGATTTAAGACAGATGTCAGAGAGTGGTGAGGGCGTGGAACGCCCTGCCTGCCAATGTAGTTAACTCAGCCACATTAGGGGCATTTAAACAGTCCTTGGATAAGCATATGGATGATGATGAGATAGTGTAGGGGGATGGGCTTAGATTAGTTCACACGACGCAACATTGAGGGCCGAAGGGCCTGTTCTGCGCTGTATTGTGCTATGTTCTACGTTCTATAATCCAGGAGTAAATAGCTCACATACTTAAGATTCCCCAAAGCTGGTCCGCCATTGACAAGGCACAAATTGGGGGTCTGATGGAAAACTCCCCACTTGCCTGGTTGGGTGCAGCTCCAACAACACTAAGGAAGCTTGACACCATTCAGGGCAAAGCTGCCCGCTTGATTGGCACCATATCCACAAGCATTCACTCCCTCCATATTAACGCTCAGTAGCAGCAGTGTGTACTATCTACAAAATGCTCTTCAGAAATTCACCAATGATCCTTAGACAGCACCTTCCAAACCCACAACCACTTCTATCTAGAGGTACAGGGCAGCAGACACATGGGAACAGCATCCTCCAAGATCCCCTCCAAGCGACTCACCATATCAACTCAGAAATCTATCACTGCTCGTTCACTGTCACTGGGTCAAAATCCTGGTGTCCCTCCCTAAAGGAATGGACTGCAGTGATTCAAGAAGGCAGCTCACCACCACCTTCTCAAGGGCAAGTTGGGACGGGCAATAAATACTAGCCCAGCTAGTGACATTCACATCCCATGAAAGAATAAAAAGTAATTACGATGAGTGATCAGTGGCTTGGTGATGCCAAGTTTGACGACAGGTTTGAAAACCTGGACTGAAAGCAGCGACGAGTTGAGAAACTAAGCTAGAATAATGAGCACATTTGATTTTAGCACCTTGGGACAGTATGGAAGAACACAAAATAAGAATTTCAAGCAGAGAGATTTGAAATCTCTTCAGCTTAGGAGACTGAAGTGTTGGAGAAAGTCCAAGAAGCAACAATTCCACCCAGTGGAAGAAATCAGTGACAGATACTTGAAAATGACTGGACAGGTCTTCATTTGTTGAAATGCACAAGATGATTGGTAGTTCTACCTTCTGTACAGTGGTATTTCTAACACAGAGAGAGGGACACAGACCTCCACCAAGAGCAGGCTAAGACACACACCACCAATAAAACTCAGGTTCTCACGTCCCCACTTGATGATGTTCTTCAATCATCCATTAACGTAAATCCTTTCATGGGCTGTCCTAGCTACCATTGACTGTTGGAGGGGGTTGGGGAGGATACAGCTGTGGGAGGAGGGTGCAGAGCTGTGGGAGGGGGTGGGGGAGTGTAGAGCTGTTGGAGGGGGTGGGAGTAATAGGGCTGTGAGAGGTGTTGTAGAAAACTGTGGGAAGGAGTGGGGAGTGTAGAGTTGTGGGAGGGGATGGGGGTATAGAGCTGTTGGAGGGGTTGTGGGAGTGTGGAGCTGTTGGAGGGGGTGGGGGAGTGTAGAGCTGTGGGGGAGGGTGGGGTTGTAGAGCTGTGAGAGGGGGTAGCGGAGTGTACAGCTGTGGGAGAAGATGGGGAAGTGTAGAGCTGTTGGAGGGGGTGAGGGGATTGTAGAGCTGTCAAAGTGGGTGGGGGACTGTAGAGCTCTCAGAGGAGGCGAAGGGGGTATAGGGCTGTGGGAGGGGGCTGTAGAGCTGTGGGCGAGGGTGGGAGAGTGTAGAGCTGTCAGAGGGAGTGAGAGGGTGTAGGGCTGTGGGAGGGGGTGAGGGGGGTATAGAGAGGGGGTGAGGGGGGTGGAGAGCTGTGGGAGTGATTGGGGGAGGTATAGGGCTGTGGGAGGGAGTATGGGGGTTGTAGGGCTGTGGGAGGGGATGTAGAGCTATGGGAGTGAGTGAGGGGGGTGTAGGGATGTGGAGGGGAGTGGGGGGGTTGTAGGGTTGTGGGAGGGGATGTAGAGCTGTGGGAGGGAGAGACGGGGTTGTAGGGCTGTGGGAGGGGATGTAGAACTATGGGAAGGAGTGAGGGTGTTGTAGGGTTGTGGGAGGGGATGTAGAGCTGTGGGAAGGAGTGAGGGTGTTGTAGGGTTGTGGGAGAGGATGTAGAGCTGTGGGAGGGGGTGTAGAGCTATGGGAAGGAGTGAGGGTGTTGTAGGGTTGTGGGAGAGGATGTAGAGCTGTGGGAGTGAGTGAGGCGAGTGTAGGGATGTGGAGGGGAGTGAGGGGGTTGTACAGCTGTGGCAGGAGTGAAGGGGGGTTGTAGTGTTGTGGGAGAGGATGTAGAGCTGTGGGAGGGAGAGACGGGGATGTAGGGCTGTGGGAGAGGGTGTAGGGCTGTGGGAGAGGATGTAGAGCTGTGGGAGGGAGTGAGGGTGATGTAGGGCTGTGGGAGAGGATGTAGAGCTGTGGGAGGGAGTGAGGGAGGTGTAGGGCTGTGGGAGAGGATGTAGAGCTGTGGGAGGGATTGAGGGTGTTGTAGGGCTGTGGGAGGGGGTGTAGAGCTGTGGGAAGGAGTGAGGGTGTTGTAGGGTTGTGGGAGAGGATGTAGAGCTGTGGGAGGGAGTGAGGGGGTGTAGGGCTGTGGGAGAGGATGTAGAGCTGTGGGAGGGATTGAGGGGGTTGTAGGGCTGTGGGAGGGGGTGTAGAGCTGTGGGATGGAGTGAGGGTGTTGTAGGGTTGTGGGAGAGGATGTAGAGCTGTGGGAGGGAGTGAGGGGGGTGTAGGGATGTGGAGGGGAGTGAGGGGGTTGTACAGC
Organism: Stegostoma tigrinum; assembly: GCF_030684315.1. NCBI lineage: Eukaryota > Metazoa > Chordata > Chondrichthyes > Orectolobiformes > Stegostomatidae > Stegostoma > Stegostoma tigrinum. Next base: position 2,461,982 of record NC_081371.1, on the reverse strand, counting down.
TATGGAGGGAGTGAGGGGGTTGTAGGGCTGTGGGAGAGGATGTAGAGCTGTGGGAGGGATTGAGGGGGTTGTAGGGCTGTGGGAAGGGGTGTAGAGCTATGGGAAGGAGTGAGGGTGTTGTAGGGTTGTGGGAGAGGATGTAGAGCTGTGGGAGTGAGTGAGGGGGATGTAGGGCGGTGGGAGAGGATGTAGAGCTGTGGGAGGGATTGAGGGGGTTGTAGGGCTGTGGGAAGGGGTGTAGAGCTATGGGAAGGAGTGAGGGTGTTGTAGGGTTGTGGGAGAGGATGTAGAGCTGTGGGAGTGAGTGAGGGGGATGTAGGGCGGTGGGAGAGGATGTAGAGCTGTGGGAGGGAGTGAGGGGGGTGTAGGGCGGTGGGAGAGGATGTAGAGCTGTGGGATGGAGTGAGGGTGTTGTAGGGCTGTGGGAGAGGATGTAGAGCTGTGGGAGGGAGTGAGGGGGTTGTACAGCTATGGAGGGAGTGAGGGGGTTGTAGGGCTGTGGGAGAGGATGTAGAGCTGTGGGAGGGATTGAGGGGGTTGTAGGGCTGTGGGAAGGGGTGTAGAGCTATGGGAAGGAGTGAGGGTGTTGTAGGGTTGTGGGAGAGGATGTAGAGCTGTGGGAGTGAGTGAGGGGGATGTAGGGCGGTGGGAGAGGATGTAGAGCTGTGGGAGGGATTGAGGGGGTTGTAGGGCTGTGGAAGGGGTGTAGAGCTATGGGAAGGAGTGAGGGTGTTGTAGGGTTGTGGGAGAGGATGTAGAGCTGTGGGAGTGAGTGAGGGGGATGTAGGGCGGTGGGAGAGGATGTAGAGCTGTGGGAGGGAGTGAGGGTGTTGTAGGGCTGTGGGAGGGGGTGTAGAGCTGTGGGAAGGAGTGAGGGTGTTGTAGGGTTGTGGAAGAGGATGTAGAGCTGTGGGAGGGAGTGAGGGGGTTGTAGGGCTGTGGGAGAGGATGTAGAGTTGTGGGAGGGAGTGAGGGGGGTGTAGGGATGTGGAGGGGAGTGAGGGGGTTGTACGGCTGTGGAGGGAGTGAGGGGGTTGTAGGGTTGTGGGAGAGGATGTAGAGCTGTGGGAGGGAGAGATGGGGATGTAGGGCTGTGGGAGAGGATGTAGAGCTGTGGGAGGGAGTAAGGGGGTTGTAGGGATGTGGGAGGGGGTGTAAGATTGTGAGAAGGGCTATTTAAAGCAAAAGGCACCTTGCCTTTCTCAAGTTTGCCAGCACAGCCCCTGGTGTGGGACTGGGTTTAACATGTCTGCTGTGATTACATTGCGAAGATTCGATTGCACCCAGACCCAATTCCATTGCTCACCCACAGCCCATCGCCTTCAGCTTGTGGTCCCACTACCAATTATGGTCCACACTTTGTTGGTGAAGGTGTGGGGGTCGCACAGGGAATGGGTTCACATCAGGACGCATGGAGCTATGCATAATGTTTATCAAACAACAAACATTGAGAAAATTGGCTGCAAGGCCTTCTACATTGCAACTGTTCAGAACAATACCTTATTGGCTAGAAAGCTGTTTTAGACATTCTGAGGCTGGGAAACGTCAGCTAGGGACGTAAGTAGGCCATTCAGCCAATCCACCTGCCCCAACAGTTACGGCTGTTGAACACCTCAGCGCTGTTCACCCTCCCGAGCCCCATAAGCCTGTACACCATTGTCATCAGAAATGTAGTAAATTTGAAACATACTCGAAGACAGAGCTTGTGCATTTCCCAGTGGTAGAGAATTCCAAAGGTTCACTGTGAAAATAATGCCCCTCCTCTTGGGTATAAGCAGTATCCATTATCCTCCTAAAGTTGACATTGGGTCCCCTGGTCCTAGACTGCTCTACCAGGGGAAACACTGTACTTGTCTATTCCTTTACTTATTTCATAGGTTACAATGGGATCCCCTTTCATTCTTCAAAAGCTCTACAGAATACAGCCCCAATTTAGCCAATTTCTCTTCATAGGATAGTCCCATCATCCCAGGAACAAGTCTGGGGAGCCTTCACTGCACTCCCTCTATGGCAATAATATCCATCCTGAGATAAGGAGACCGAAGGATGTGAGTGAACAGATGGGCCTTTCCTGACAATCAACAGTGCACTCATGGCCATCTTCAAACTCTTAATTCCAGATATTCAAATGAATTCAAATTCTACCATCTGCTGCGACAGGATTCGAACCTCAGTCCCCATAACATTACCCTGGATCTCTGAATTAACAATCCAGCAGTAATACCACTAGGCCATCGTCTCCCTTGTATGAAAGATGTGTTTCCTGATTTCGCTCCGAAGGGGCCTGGCTCTGATTTTAATCGGATTACTCTTGGTTCTGGAGGAAACTGAATGGTTTGTTGGGCCATTACAGATCCAACCACACTGTTGTGTGTTTGGAGTGACATGTAGACCATACTTGATAAGGATGGTAGATTTCCTTCCCTAGCTGATAAAGGTCAGTTGAGTCATCATTGAGGCCAATTTTCAACTCCTTTTCAACTCCAGGTCTTCACTAGACCTATTGAAACGTCAACAAGTGCTGGAGCTGGATTTGAACACTCGAGCCCTGAATATTAGTCTGGCCCTTTAGATTGCTAGATCACATCACCATTGTCTCTTGGCTTCCCAAGCTTCTTATCATGAAAATTAATTCTTATTCTTCATATTCTTACCCCCCAGTGCTTCATTAAGAAGTAACCTTTCCCTAGAAAGTATTAAGCTGGAGAGGATTCAGAGGAGATTTACCAGCATGTTGCCAGGAATGGAGGGTTTGAGCTGTGAGGAGAGGCCGAATAGGCTGGGACTTTTTTCACTGGTGTGTAGGAGGGTGAGAGATGACTTTATGAAGGCTTATAAAACCATGATGGGCATAGATAGGCTATTGGCAGGTATCATTTCCCTGGGGTGGAGAATTTCAAGAATAGGGGGTAATTTTTTTTAAGGTGTGAGAAGAAACATTTAAAATAGACGAAAGGCAATTTTTTTTTACAGAGAGTGGTTCCTGTACTGAATGAACTTCCAGCAGAAGTGGTGGATGTGGGCACAGTTACAATGTTTAAAAGATATTTTTAAAAGATTTTAAAAGTTTGAAAAGATATTTTGGTTAAGTACATGAATAATAAATGTTTGGAAGGATATAGGCCAAGCACAGGTAGGTGGGAATATTTTAGTTTGAAATGATGGTCGGCATGGACTGGTTGGACCGAAGGATCTGTATAATGCTGTAACTGTAGTCCAGCAATGGGTGGCTAAACCTGACCTCATCTGTGTTCATGGCATAGCAGGAAAATGGCACTCCACATCGCTTGGGACTGGGATTGGTATCCTGACAATGGAAGTATGCATTCGCAGACTAATTTGCATAGCTGGACACCCCACAACATTTGAACAGAAAGAAAGAAAAAGGGGGAAAGAAATCAAAATTGTTCATCGGGCTCATGTATCCTTTGTCAATTTATCAGTAATGATTATTAAAATGCATTAATGCCAGGAAATACTGTAAAACAATATCAATTTAGTCTTGGTTGTATGTTTACAAAGAAAATACAGTGAGAAATATTTAAATTGCCATACCATGGCACCTACATTAATAACAGATGGTACAGGCAAGAAAATAATTTTTAAAATTAAGACAAAGTCCATCTTAGTTCAATTCACGGCTCCTGAGCTCAGGAAAAGACAATACCACTTTTCAAATAATCTCTATTAACATTAAATTCCGGATTAGACAAAGGGTATATACCCCTTTTACAGCCTAACTGTGAGGACTGGGACCAGCCACTGGCCTGAACTTGTGAAACATATATCAGAATGCTCCTCGAAAATTGTCAGAAATGGTTATGTCATCACCAGGGATACAAGCTGTAAATGGGCCAAATCAAACCCCTGAGACCAGCAAAGATTTCACAGCAGAAGTTCCTTGGCATAGTCACTTTATGTGACAAAACTATTTCGGGTTGTAACAGAGGATGAGGAATTTTTTCTTTATTCATTCACCAGAATGTGGGCATTGCTGGCTAGACAGCATTTATTGCCCATCCCTAATTGCCCAGAGGGCAGTTAAGAGTCAACCACATTGCTGTGGGTCTGGAGTCACATGTAGGCCAGACAAGGTGAGGATGGCAGGATAACAAAGTGTGAAGCTGGATGAACACAGCAGGCCAAGCAGCATTTCAGGAGCACAAAAGCTGACGTTTCGGGCAAGAACATTAGTGAACCAGATGGGCTTTTCCTGACAATCGATAATGGATTCACAGTCATCATTAGATTCTTAATTCCAGATATTTATTGAATTCAAATTCCACCATCTGCCATGTTGGGATTTGAACCCATGTCACCAGAATGTTATCCAGGTCTCTGGATGAACAGTCCAGCGATAATACCACTAGGCCATCGCCTCCCATAGATCTCCCATAGATTACCAAAAGGCCTGAATACCAAAATGACTAGTTTCCAGTGATTCGGCATCATCCAACATCAAAGTCATGAGTACCTGGTCTACCAAATCAGTAACCTGAATCACAAACCGAGGAGCATCGAGATGCCCAGCAGCCAAACTGTGGAATGGAACTGTTCGAAGGCTGTTTTGGCCAAGCGGGAGGGGGTAGAAGATAAGGTTTGATGGTGCTAGCCTACAGGGATGATCAGGCAAGGTCTAAGCCTTTGGGAATTTCTGAAACCAACACCTCGCCAAAAACCAAGTTTCCCACAGGAGTATTTGTACATTCCACGATAACAGTTGTATGGTTGAAGATGGAATGAAGTTATAGTTCAAAAATAACTTGAGTAGGCATTCTAGTGTGAGGAATGTAACTTATTAAGATGGGACATGTTTAGACCCAATATAATTGTAGCTTGTGAAGAAATAACACTCACAATGCAGGGGATCTGATGCCGGTAGTTCAGCCTTTGGATCTATGCCTCAATGGGCCATTCCCGGATTGTATTCACTTGGAATGGAATTGGGGTGTGGTCGATGGGGAATAAACCTTCTCAAGGAGTGCTACCCATTTCATGTGGTTTCATCAACAAAACTTAGGAAATTGCTTATGCAGAAACTGTCATCAGATTGATCAGAGACTCCAGGATGTCTGAGTCAATAGTTGGAGAGGAAGCTGACTTACTGTGGAAGGATGATTGTAAAACTGAAAACAACACATTTGATCCAGATTCAGAACGTCACAATCTTACTAGAACCAAAGTGGCTGAGAATGAATTCAATTTATAGGAATGCTGAATTTGATGGGTTTCAAAATCCGTTCATTGTGGTTCCAGGAATCTCAACTCCAATTAATACATTCAGTAAAGAGTGTTACAGTAATTTAATATGAAATACCAGTGTTGTGTCATTTTTTCACATTCTGAAATGATGACAGCTCATGCCCATTTCAGCCACTTATATCTGATACTCAGCATATCAGTCGACTCCGTTTTTGGAATGATTTTTGCGGCTTAGTGTTGACCTATACTTTGATAATTATGGCACTTTATCTCAGCAAGTGACCTCAGTTAAGGCATAGAATTGGGTAAGTACCAACACACATACTCCATCTTCACCCATCAACATACTTCAGCCCCTACTTCAGAACATATGACTCTTGCTGATAGCTAAGACCTTGAACCATCTCTGGATGGGATTTCCTCTGTAGTTGGGGCTATGGGCCCTTACCCAGGGAACTGATTTGGGAGAGAGATAGTAGGAACTGCCGATACTGGAGAATCTGAGGTAATGCGGTGTGAAGCTGGATGAACACAGCAGGCATGGGCCATTCCTGGATCATATTCCACAATTGCCCTCTGTCTCCTATGATGAAGCCAATTTTGTATCTAATTTGCCAACTGATAATGGAATCCATTTGATTTGATCTTCCAGGCCAGCCTACTATGAGGGACCTTGTCAAATGGTTTAGTAGAGTCTATGTAGTCATTATCAACAGCCTTACACTCATTAATCACCTTTGTCACTTCCTCAAAAACCTCAATCTAGTCTGTGAAACAAGACTTCCCCTGTACAATGTCACGCTGACTATCCTTCATAAGTTTATTCTTCTCCAATTTTACTCAATTCTGAACTCAGAATCTTCTCTAATAATTTCCCTACCACTGAAATCAGGCTCACTGGCCTGCAATTTCCTGGATTTTCCCTGTTGTCCTTCTTAAACATAGGAAAACTAGTGGCTATTCTCCAGACTTCTGGGAGCTCGCCTATGGCTAAGGAGGATATGAAGATTTCTGTCAAGCCTCAGCAATCTCCTCCCTTGCCTCCTTCAGTATCTTTGGATAGATTCCATCATGCCCTGGGGATTTATCTTACATGACGTTTCTCAATTTTTCCATTGACATTGCCCAGAATATCAAAATACTCCTCCCTAGTCTTACCATCATTCATGTACTTCTCCTTGGTAAATATTATTGTGAAATACTCATGAAGGATCTCACTCATTTTCTCTGGCTCAATGCATAAATTTCCTCCTTTGTGCTTGAGTTGGATCTACCCTTTCCCTAGCTATACTTATGGACATAAAATGCCTTGGAATTCTCCTTAATCCTACTTGGGAAATGCATTTAATGGCCCCTTTTAGCCCTCCTTAATCTCTGATTAATTAATTTCCTGATTCTTTTATATTCTTTTGTCTAACTATGATGCATTGATCAAATAGAAAACATGTTCTGCACTTACTCCACCTTACCAGTAATCTTTATTTGGTGGGCGTAATGGGAAAGGAGAGATTCAAGGTAGGTTCGGTCATACCATGGGAACTTGGTGCCCTCATACTTACATTTTCTGGCATTGACCACGTACAGTCAGTGAAACAGACTGTGGGTTCAACAGGGGCATGGGTGTAGACATGTTCACCCCTGAAAACGTATGCATGGGCCTTGTAATGGGTCCGTAGTATCAGTCAGTTGTGCCTTCCACACCCCTTGCTGAGCCTCTTTCCTGAGCTTTTCATTACTCCCCTAAGGAGAGGGTGTCCTAAAGTGAAAAGCATCTCCCTGGACACCTTCCCCTCAGGCTTCAAGTTGTTTCACCTCGGGGGGGTGGGGGGGGGGGGGGGTGCAGTGGTGTGATGGACTAGTAATGCCAAACTCTAAGTTAACATTCTTGGGATCTGGGTTCAAATCCCACCATGGCAGGTAGTGAACTTTGAATTCAGTAGAAATCTGGAATTAAGAACTAGCTTAATACAACCACTGTCGATTGCTGTAAAAATCCATCTAGTTCACTAATGAACCATTTCTGACGAAGGGTCCCAACCTGAAATGTCAATTTTCCTGCCCTCTAATGCTGCCTGGCCTGCTGTCCCTCCAGCTTCATACTGTGTTGTCACTAGTTCACTAATACCTTTAAGGGAAGGGAAATCTGCCATCCTTGCCTAGCCTGGCCTACTTGTGGTTGACTCTTAACTGCCCCTCCAGGCAATTAGGGATGGGTAATAAATGTTAGCCTAGCCTGTGATGCCCACTTTTCATGATCAAAAGACTTATGCACAACGACTCTGGGTCTTATCTTAACTTTTGTTAACCAATCAAATATCACTACCACGGGGATGCAAATTCATCATCATATAGTCATGGAGTTACGCAGCATGGAAACAGACCATTTGGTCCAACCAGTCTATGCTGAACATAATCCCAAACTAAACTAGTCCCACCTGCCTGCTCCTGGCCGATATCCCTCCAAATCTTTCCTATTCATGCACTTTTTCAAATGTCTTTTAAACGTTGTAATGACAGCACAATTTGGAGGGAGCCCTTACCTCTTTCTGCCTTCTGCTAGGAATGTAGGGATGGAATAGTATTTCACATCGAGTGAGTCAGAGTGGGGGAGGGGAGGGGGCTGCATTTCCAGATAGCTCCTGTTGCTTATGGTCCAGGATGCAGAGTTTCAGTTTGAAAAGGTACGTTTCTAAAAGGCTGGTCTCCTAAAAACAAGAAGGCCAGACTCCATCTGCAGACAGACTCTTCCATGACCCAGCTGAGGAGGGCACATGCGCCAATTCCTCTGGCCCGAGGAATTCAGACAGGATCAGAGGCCTATCCATAAGTTCATCCTGAGCAGTTCTCCATCTTAGACCTGGTTCTTGACAAGGGAAGGTTGCACTAACACATGTGAGCACCACTGAGAGGTCCCCACTCATTGCTGTGCTCAGGTTAGTGGAGAACTGAGTACAGCAGAACAGCAGTTTCCAGGTAACCTGTCAGGAAGCTATTGGCTGCATCTGGTATTCTGATAAATCAAGAAGCTCAATTTTACCATCAGGGATGAAAAGTAGACAACAGGATTTTTGGTAGAGGTCTCTGACAATGCTAGGTGGCATATAGGGCTCTGTTTTCTGATTTTGGATTTGAAACTTGCGACAAAAATTTACAAGGAGAAAGTACAGGTGTGAGGGAGCAGCACATTGAAGCACAATGTTTCATGTTTCTTCATTAAAAGCTGAACAAAACTTCTTTTTAAATTGGGATTTTAAGGGATGTGGGATTGCCAGGAAGGCCAGCATTTATGGCCCCATCCTACTTGCCCCTTGATCTGAATAGCCTTATCGACTTAGCCATTTCTGACAACAACCATATTGCTGCAGGTCTGGAGTCACATGGACGCCAAACCAGCTTTCCCTGCCTGACAGACGGTCACAAACCAGATGGGTTGTTACACCTATCAATGGTAGTTTTGTGGTCCACATTCCTGAGGCTCGCTTTCAATTCCAGATTATAAACATTTTAAGTTATACTAGGAGCTGTGGATGCATTTGAAGCGATGTCCTCCGAAGATTAATCAGATCATGAGGGATTACCCCTGTGTCAACAGTTTCCTGAGGATAATGTTCAAACAAATGCGTTAGGAACATAAGTAGGCCACGACCTTGAACATGCTTTCTCATTCTGCAAGGCTACTTCACATTCCCTGCCGAACCTTCTTAACTGTTCACCCTTTCCTCACCAAATTAGTAAAAATATCTGACAGGGCGACTGCTCTCCTGTAATCGAAGATAGCTATTCATCCATCCTAAAGATAAAATAGTGTGGAGTTGGAGGAACACAGCAGGCCAGGCAGCATTAGAGGAGCAGAGGGACCCTTCTTCAGAAATTTCCCGACCCGAAACATCAGCTTTCCTGCTCCTCTGATGCTGCCTGGGCTGCTGTGTTCATCCAGCTTCACACTGTGTTTTCTCTGTCTCTAGCATCTGCATTCTTGCTATTTCAGTTCATCCATCCCATTGCCAAAGTTCCAGGCAGCTGCCTCAAGAGTCAGTTAATGATTTAATATTTTTGTCAGAAAAGTTAATTTTAATAACTGACACATGAAATGGGAAGGGAATGGACAGATGTGAACTCTCCTTGAATTTGCTTCAGCATTAAGACATCTCTATTATAATGCATTATGAGAGAATGCCGCATGTCAACGTTTACTCTGAATTAAAACTGATGATTAAGTGACAGATTATGTATAACCAGAACAGGCTACACTGACACGGCAGCATCAATACCTTTTTTTGGATGAAATTGATGAGATTTTGCAGGTCAAGGTCATCCCTGTATCTGACTATCCCTTTCTTGAACAATGTCATGCTCTTCATTTCGACCTGAAGTGAACAAATAGAATGAAATATAATTTCAAAACAGCGAGAGCTTTGAGATAAAAATGGAAATTTGCTGGAGAAACTCAGCAGGTCTGGCAGCATCTATGGAGAGAAAATGCAGCGAACTCAGTTCTGGAGAAGGGTCACTGGACCGGAAATGTTAACTCTGTGTTCTCTACCCACTGATGCTGCCAGACCTGCTGAGTTGCTCCAGCAATTTCTGTCTTTGTTTCAGACTTCCAGCAGTTCATTGCTGTATTTGAGAGCTTTGAGATGTTCTTTTGCAGCTCAGAACTCTGACAGACAGGAAGCTTACTCAATTGGGAAATTTACCGATGCCAATGGCAACCGTGTTCCTGAATGTTTCAGCAGACGGACAAAGTCAGAAATCATGAAATCACTTTCCCCCTGCAGCGGTCGAGAACGCCCTTGGCCGCGTCTCCCGCAACACATCCCTCACACCCCGCCTCCGCCACAACCGCCCCAAGAGGATCCCCCTCGTTCTCACACACCACCCCACCAACCTCCAGATACAACGCATCATCCTTTGACACTTCCGCCATCTACAATCCAACCCCACCACCCGAGACATTTTTCCAGCCCCACCCTTGTCTGCCTTCCGGAGGGACCACTCTCTCCGTGACTCCCTTGTTCGCTCCACACTCCCCTCCAACCCCACCACACCCGGCACCTTCCCCTGCAACCGCAGGAAGTGCTACACTTGCCCCCACACCTCTTCCCTCACCCCCATCCCAGGCCCCAAGATGACTTTCCATATTAAGCAGAGGTTCACCTGCACATCTGCCAATGTGGTATACTGTATCCATTGTACCCGGTGTGGCTTCCTCTACATTGGGGAAACCAAGCGGAGGCTTGGGGACCGCTTAACAGAACACCTCCGCTCAGTTCGCAACAAACAACTGCACCTCCCAGTCGAGAACCATTTTAACTCCCCCTCCCATTCTTTAGATGACATGTCCATCATGGGCCTCCTGCAGTGCCACAATGATGCCACCCGAAGGTTGTAGGAACAGCAACTCATATTCCGCTTGGGAACCCTGCAGCCCAATGGTATCAATGTGGACTTCACCAACTTCAAAATCTCCCCTTCCCCCACCACTTCGCAAAACCAGCCCAGTTCTTCCCCTCCCCCCACTGCATCACACAACCAGCCCAGCTCATCCCCTCCACCCACTGCTTCACACAAGCAGCCCAGCCTGTCTCTGCCTCCCTAAGCTGTTCTTCTTCTCACCCATCCCCTCCTCCCACCTCAAGCCGTACCTCCATTTCCTACCTGCTAACCTCATCCCACCTCCTTGGCCTGTCCGTCTTCCCTGGACTGACCTATCCCCTCCCTACCTCCCCACCTATACTCTCCTCTCCACCTATCTTCTTTTCTCTCCATCTTCGGTCCGCCTCCCCCCTCTCCCTATTTATTCCAGAACCCTCTCCCCATCCCGCTCTCTGATGAAGGGTCTAGGCCCAAAACGTCAGCTTTTGTGCTCCTGAGATGCTGCTGGGCCTGCTGTGTTCATCCAGCCTCACATTTTATTAACCAGGTTATAGACCAACAGGTTTGTTTGTAAACACAAGCTTTCAGAGCCGCAGTCATTCTTCGGCTGTTAGAGAGAGAGGCAGTATCAGACACAGAATTTATAAGTAAAACGAAAACAAAAACAAGTTAGCACACTACTCCCCTGATGCTGCTTGGCCTGCTCTGTTCATCCAGCTCTACACCTTGTTATCTCTCTCTCACACTCACACACACACACACACACACACACACACACACGTGAATTTATGGGGTGAGTTTGTATTTGCTAACACACTTTATTTTGTTCAAAAGCACACAATTTATAAACAGTAAGTCAATGTGGCATTTTATAAATTCTTACTTTAGAAATAAATCCAATCTGACTCCAGACTAAAACACAAACAGATTCTAAACAAGGCCTCACAGCTAAAATGCATTGTCTGACCTGAAATGTCACCTCTTCTTTACATTGATAAAACCTTTAGTTCTCTCAGGACCGTGACTTGAAAGAAATTCGGGGATTTCCATGTACATATTAATCTATTAAAACGTGCTAACTGGTTAAAGATTGAACAGCATCTCAGGTTTGATTAGTACATCCTCATCAATGGCGTGACCCTTTGACCTTTTACTTATACATTCTGGGTCTGATACTTTTTCACTAATACTCGAAGAAGGACTGAGGCTCCAAAAGCTTGTGTTTTCAAATAAATCTGTTAGACTATAACCTGGTGTGGTGTGACTTCTGACCCTGCCCACCCCAGTCCATCACCGGCACGTCCACATTATAAGCAGATGGAGGCTGTGTACTGGAGCCTACTCTATGGTTGGGTCCAGAAGAGAGGTTAGTAAACATTGCGGAGATCTTTCAATATACGGTCAAAGGTGACCTTTCTATTTTAGCATTGTAAACACAAACTATATATGGGACATTCCCTCGTCCGTGAGGACTGCTAGAGAGGTCCATTGCCTGGTAATCATGGATGTTACATCACTTCCCCCTCATAACGCGAGCTATCTTATTTATACAATCACATTAAGCTTTTACATGACATCAAGGGCTCTCATCTATCATCAGCCAAGGCCAAAGAATTGAAGGCTTAGTGCATGCCAGTTAGTTCCATTCCCCTGCTCTCTCTCACTCCCAAATCCCTGTAAACTTCCTGTAAACTGGGAGATATGGTGGCTCAGTGATTAGCACTGCTTCCTCAGGTCGCTGGCAAGCCGAAATTCTGAGGATGGGTCACCAGATCCAAAACGTTAATTCTGATTTATTTTCTTCACAGACGCTGCTAGGCCTGTGAGGCTTTCTACCAACTTCTGTCTTTGTTCCTGATTTACAGCGTCTGCAGTTCTTTTGGTTTTTAAAACAAATTTTCAACTTACCTTTTCAGAGAATACAAAGTCAAGTACAGCACCTATTATCTGAAGCAGCAGAATGAGCAGGAGGGAGTCCATAAACTGTCAATAAAAACACACAAGTCTCAGTTTATACAGTGCAGACCAGCAAGAGCTGAAATTATTAAACTCTGCAATATCAATTCTTGTACGCTCGAGGCCCAAATTTAGGTCTAGTTCAGGAGGATATTAGGCCCTTCGTACTTGGAATTTAATGGTCTACTGTTTGAAAAAGCTGGTCATTGAAAAGCATAAACCTGCTCCAAATTACATATAGGTTTCAATGATTTCTCACAGCTTAAATTTGGGGTGGCACAGTGGCTCAGCAGTTAGCACCGCAGGCTCACAGCACCAGGGATCCAGGTTCTCTTCTACCCGGGCGATTGCCTGTGTGGAGTTAGCACGTTCTCCCCATGTCTGTGTGAGTTTCCTCCGGGTGCTCTAGTTTCCTCCCACAGTCCAAAGATGTGCAGGTTAGTTGGATCGGCCATGCATCCAGATGGGTACATGAATAGGAAGGGTTGAGGGGGATTTTGGGCCAAATGCTGGCAAGCGGGACTAGATTAATTTAGGGTAGCTAGTCACCATGGACGAGTTGGGCCATGCTGTTTTTCTCTACGACTCAGAAAATTACAAAAGAATAATCCAACTTGGATGTCATTGAAATTTATGGGCTATGCACACATCAGTGAGAGGTATCATATCAGTTTTGAGATAACAGGCTAATCAGAGGCACAGAATACAATTTATCAATGTATAACAATCCATCCATGTCAACATAAGAACTAATAGGAACAACCACTACGAATCTGCCAAGAGAGGAATCCAAGGAAAGCTCTCTGATTTACTGAAATAGAAAGTTTTTTTTCAGAAAGCTCAGCAGATCTGGCAGCATCTGTGAAGCGAATTCAGAGTTCATGTTTTGGGTGGAGTGACCCTTCCTCAGAACTTGCCAATGTTGGTGAAGCTCAGCCATCCACCACGAGGGCTGGACCGGCGTCTGGCTAACTGCTCGCAATTAGCAAGGTGCAATTTGCAAAGAGGACCACTTATTTGCTTATGCTGTCTGTGCCCTTCATGGGTGCAAGCTAGGAACAAAAGCTGAGCTTCCCATGTCCATTGCCCAGGAGGCTGGGATTCCTCTTTCATATCAGTGTATTGCATTAGAATCATGCACACTGTCAGCACACCCCTCCATCACAGGTCTAACAGAAGGGAGAGACTATATTTAATTTTGATGTACAAAATAAGCCCAACAATAATGAACAAAGGCCAGGACCTGGTATATCCAGATTCTAGCTAAAATACACAATCCACCTGATCTACTCCTGCCTGATTCAATGACAGGTTTATCTCAGATTGCCCACTGATTCTCAGAATGAGGTGAAATCACAGGCAATTGTAAAAAAATTAGTTGGGGGGGCGGGGAAGGGTCAATGGAGAAGTGACAATGAAGATTTGGGGTTGCAGCGAGGGAGGAAGGTGACTGCAGTAAAGGGCTGAGAAATAAGATTGGTAGATGGGAGATGTTAAAATCTACAAATAAATAAAACTTGTGAAATAGCCAGGCTTGAGAGCGCTCAAAGGCAGAGTGATTCCTGTGGTTCACTACAATTTATGAATAAAAGCTTAGGGTGGAGGGGTAAGCATTGATGCCAGAAGTTTTTGATATTCACTTTGGTTACATGTAACTTTCTTGTTTTGGAGTTAAAAGTTTTGAAAAGTTCCTTACCTAAGGACCTGAGTATATACCAAGGATGACATGCAGTACAGTCCTGATGGAGTGCTGCACTAGCTTTCAGATAAGACTTTAATTATAGTCCCAGCCTACCTCTCAAGTGGGTATGAAAGATTTCAAGGTACTATGTCAGAAGAATAGGGTCATTCTCACAATTAACATCATAAAGACAAATCATCTGGTCATTAGCACCATGCTGTTTGTAGGAGCTTGCTATCCATGATTTAGCAAGGCACCAGCAAACACTCCCTAACCGCATACTGCCAGTGGTGGGTGCTCGGATACCAAATCGACATTGCTCTGTTACAAAACAACATACCTGCCTCAGTCATGTCCCTTACAAAAAAACAGAATCTTGAGTTTGCTAGAGTGCCCCAATTGAGAGAGAGATAGAGAGGGTAGGTGATATGATGGAAGACTTCACTACGAAGTTCTGAGAAGATATTCAAAGTGCGTAGAGAAGAAAAGAGGTCTAAAAACCATCTCTGACAGCAAAGGAAATCTTTTCTTAATCACTCATGGGGCACAGTCATCAATGGCTGTGCTGGCATTTATTGCCAGTCCCTATTTGCCCCTTGAGAAAGTGGTGGCGAGCTGCCTTCTTGAACCGCTACAGTCCATGTACTGTAGGTAGATCCACAATGCCCTTGCAGAGGGAATTCCAGGATTTTGACCCAGCAACAGTGAAGTAGTAGTTATATATTTCCAAGTCAGGATGGTAAGTGGCTTGGAGGGGACTTTGCAGGCTGTTGTGTTCCTATTTATTTTCTGCCTTTGTCCTTCTAGATGGAAGTGGTCTTGGGTTTAGAAGGTACTGTCTGAGGATCTTTGGTGAATGTCTGAAGTATATCTTGTAGTCAGTACACCCTGCTGCTACTGAGTGTCGGTGGTGGAGGCAGTCGATGCTTGTGGATGTGGTGCCAATCAAGCAGGTTGCTTTGTCCTGGATGGTGTCAAGCTTCTTGAGTATCGTTGGGGCTGCACTCATCCAGGCAAGTGGGGAGTATTCCATCACACTCCTGACCTGTGCCTTGTAGGTGATGGACAGGCTTTGGGGAGTCAGGAGGTGAGTTACGTGCTATAAATTGAAGACTCTGCCATTGAACTAAGGGTGAAGGATAAGGGTGGATTGCCTCTAAGGCTGGAAACAGGGTCACACAGCATTTCTGGAGGGGTTATAGATGTGAGCATTGCAGGGTTGAACAAGTTAAAGGTAATAGATGTTGGGGATGAGTGTAAGGGTGGGGAAGAAGGGCAGGCTGATAACAAGCTAGTGAATACTATTTCACTGTGAATCATGTAAAGACATATTGGGACAGACACCCAAAACTTGCTGAAAGAGATGGATTTTAAGAATTGCCCAGAGGACAAAAGAGAGCTGGGGAGGCAGGATCTAACCTGTAAGTGAGCTAACTGAGTGGTGCAATCCAGCATCACCTCAATACTCTCCATCTTTTCCTTCCATTGAAGACAGCACATTATATAAGAATGGGCTCTTTCCAAAATGAATAAGAAAATCCACTCTTTAATTGCAAATGAAGGGCAGTGAAAGAATGTTTTTACAGCATTTGGAATTTATAAAGACCAAGAGCATTTATGGATCACTTACCGAAATCGTGTTCAGCAGCAGTAGAGAAATGTAAATGTTACCATAGGGAGTATTTGGAGGAAGTAACATATTTCTGTTAAAGAGCAATCGGGATCAAGCCTAAAGCTTTGCTCATTCTTTATTGAAGGCTTACCTCCCTCAGAAGCAGACTTTATATAAATGCCCACAGCTATCTCCAGCCCACTTGCTACCTGTACAGAAGACAGCAGAAAAGCTAGGTCACTCATCACACATTAAAAATCTGATGGCTGCTTGCACATCCTCCTCCCTTTGTCCTGACATTTTGGAAGAACAAGCAGCCACTGGCACCTCAGTGTTGGGAGGGAACGAGACAGAGAGAGAGAATGAAGAGTTTTGCTGGCAGACAGTGTGAGGCATGTGGAATTGGGACACCTTGTTGAGGCTGGGCATCAGTGAGGCCCCTTCTGGAGTACTGATGCCAGTTCCGGTTGCCTTGTTGTAGGAAATATAGTATTAAACTGGAGAAGCTTTGGAAGAGATTTACCAGGCTGTTGCTGGGTATGGAAGGTTTGATATATAAGGAGAGGCTGGATAGTTTGGGACTTTTTCCACTGTAGGAGGTTGAGAGGCGACCTTATAGAGGTTTATAAAATAATGAGGGGTACAGGTAGAGTTAATGGTAGTTGTCATTTTCTTAGAGTGGGGGATTTCAAAACTAGAGGGAACATTTTTAAGGTGAGACGAGAGAGATTTGAAAAAGATATGGGTGGGGGGGGGGGGACAACTATCTTACGTAGAGGGTGATTCATGTGTGGAATGAACTTCCTGAGGATGTGAGTACAATTACAACGTTTAAAAGACATTTGGATAAGTCCATGAATAGGAAAGGTTTGGAGCAGGCAGGTGGAACCAGTTTAATTTGGGGTTATGTTCGCTATGGACCAGTTGGACCAAAAGCTCTGTTCCTGTGCTGTATGTCTCTATGACTCTATGCGCTGAATTGCTCTCCCAGCTGACATCTGGTAAGGTGGCTAGGGCTGGACTTTGCCCATAGAGAGGTGGGAGACTTGACTTGGCGAATTTCCTGATGCAGTGGACCCATTATAAAGTCCCCTATGCAGCATAGAAATGCACTGAAGAGGCTGGAGCAGGATGGAGGTGGACACACTGCCTTAAGAGACAGTTTAGAGATGGCTATGGAGGCAAATGGGCTGATTAAAAGGTTTGCCTTGGTGGTCTGAAACTTTGGCCAAGTTCCAAAAAAGCTTTTATGCCCTCTAGCTTTCATCCCTCATTCCTCACTGCCACTGCCATGCCAAATCGAAACCTCAATGCCATCCATGCCCTTTCATAGCCATTCACTCAATATCCACTGTGGGCAAACTTCAGGAGCCACTTGGAGCTGGGAAAAAAAATCCTTCTAACAACATAGAAGACTGATACTGAAGAGAAAACTTTCATTCATCAAACACATTTAAAAAGTGCAAATCCTTCAAATGACCAATCTGCTGTGAATACAAAGTAAACTTCTATTCACTAACCACATTAAAGATAACTAATCCTTTAATAGCTTCTTAAAACTGACAATCAAACTGTGAACTTTGTTCAGATAAATGGGTCATTAGCTTTATAAAAGGAGGCTGTAGCCTAAGATAATGGCACTAGTGTAGTAATCCAGAGCACGAAACTAACATTATGGGTTCGAATCTCACTACGGCACAAGGTGAAATCTGGAATTAGAATCTGGCCTGATGATAATGATGTAATCACTGTTGATTGTTGTAAGTACTAACTCACTAATGCGTTTTGGGAAGAGAAATCTGCCATTTTTACCTGGTCTGGTCCACATGTGACTCCAGACTTAGACAGGAATGTGGATGATTCTCAGCTGCTCTCTGATATGGCCTAACATGCCATTCAGTTCAAGGACAATAAACTCTGGTCCAGTCAGTGACTCCCATATACCATGAATGAAATTTTAAAAAATGTTCAGAATGGATTCAGTGATAATAATAAGCCTTAGGAAATATCAACATCGAAGCCCTTTGAAAGCACAGGAATGGACTATTAATTTAAAAACCGAAAGAACTGCGGATGGACTGTTAATTTGTTTTCCAAACTAGCTGACCTGTAATTCAATGCGCTCCAGACACAAACACCTGCTTTTTAACTATGACTGAAAGCTTCCAAAGTTTTCATCATGGCTAGTCCACCTACTGCGCACATTCCTCAATGCTAAGGGGCAATTTCCCATGGGCGATCCACCTAACCTGCAAATCTTTGGACTATGGGAGGAAACCCGGAGCACCTGAAGAAAAGCCACACAGATACGGGGAGAATGTGCAAACTCCACACAGACAGTCACCCGAGGCTGGAATCGAACCCAAGTCCCTGGAGCTGTGAGACAGCAGTGCTAACCACTGCGCCACTGTGCCACCCTGAAATGATGGCAGGGCTTCCTCATCCAGGCCCGGGCCACGATTTTTAAAGACGTCCATAGTCAAGCCAACTGAGTGAAAACAGAACACCTGGAAAAGTGCATTTTCCTGTCTGCTGTAAATGGTGCAACATAGAATGGAATACCGTCTATTATTAAATCGTATTAATCAGGAACTCCAGGTCAGCAAGGATGCACAGAGCCCACCCACATCCTCCTGCACGTTGAAAATTAGGGTGACCTGAATAAGAGACTTAAGACCAACCAAGAAATTGATGGCATAAATGGAAAGAAATGATTTCCTCTGTTGGGGAAGTCCAGAATCAGGGAGTACATCCTTAATTGACCAGGGGTGACCTCAGGCAAAGTATGATGGACATCCCAGCTCTCCCCACCAGCTGTTCAGAGATAACTGAATCTGTCAAGGCCAAGACCGGTAGGTTTTATTGGATTGGGGTTAAGGTTTGCAGAACCAAAAGTCAGTAAACAGAATAAGATACTGAATCTGACACAAACCAACTGAACAGGCTTGAGAAGCAGAATAATCTCATCCAACTAGTATGCGAGCTCATCTGGATTTAAATTCCACCCAACAATGTAGACGGCATTCCCATTTTCCCTGATGGTCAGGGAGGAGAGAGAATTTCCATGTTCTGAAGCAAAGCCAGATGAATGGATGAACATCATTACTGGGGAGTGTGTAGGATTGGGTGAACCAGCACGGTTCAGTGCTGCACATTACTGAGGAGCCTCCCTTCAATGGACCTATCACTTTCAATCCCTGTCAGTGAGCCAAAGTAAAGGGTTCAGATGAACAACAATGTGGAGGAAGCAAGGCTGGAGCTTATTGTTTATACACAACTGAGAATATGGCATTTTAGATCTCAGCACTCAAAATAAACACTTTTTTGTTCAAACTGGATTGAAGATCTAATGAGAAATGTCAAAATTTCACTGTATCTTCTGCAAACTGTATTTATTTTAAACTTGCTGTATTTATTTTCCAGATAATTTCTGAATAAGGTATGTTCTTGACCCAAGAAGCTTGCCCAATCAGATTCTGCAGCAGAGCACAGCACACTGTCAGGCAAAGGGGCACAACACAACATAGTAAAACACTCAATTAAACTGGACAACATGTATCCCAATTCACCAGACACACCCCTGGGCATCTTGTCTTCACAAACATCACTCCTTCCATACAACCACTCACTGACAATAACCCAGGAGTTGTTTCAATCTGTTCTCCACCTTCCCCCACCACTCCATGATGACCTGCTCAACTTCGCTACAACCTGCCTTTCATCACAGCCCCCTCTTCAGTAGGATACACCAGCAGAAGAGTGGGAAACGAGGGAAGTCATTAGCAAGTTTCTGGGGACAAACCCCCATCTGTCAATGAGATAACAAGGTGTAGAGCTGGATGAACACTGCGGGCCAAGCAGCATCAGAGGAGCAGGAAGGCTGACGTTTCGGGCTGAAGACGGGTCTAGGCCCGAAACATCAGCCTTCCTGCTCCTCTGATGCGGCTTGGCCTGCAGTGTTCATCCAGCTCTACACCTTGTTATCTCAGATTCTCCAGCATCTGCAGTTCCTACTATCTCTGAAAAAAAGTCATGTCTTTTGTCACTGATGAAAATGATTATAGAGACACTCAGCATGGAAACGGGCCCTTCAATCCAATTCGTCCATACTGACCAGGTTTCCCAAACTAAACGAGTCCCATCTGTCTGCATTTGGCCCATATCCCTCTAGACCTCTCCTATTCATGTACTTGTCCACATGTCTTATTAATATTGTATCTGTACCTGCATCTACCACTTCCTCTGGCAATTTATTCCACATATAAATCACCCTCTGCGTGAAAACACTGCCCCTCAGGTCCCTTTTAAATCTTTAAATCCCTTTAAAATATGCCCACTATTTTTGAACCTACCCACCCTTGGGAAAAGACTTCCCATATTCACCTTATCTATGCCTTGTATGATTTTTATTAACCCCTAACAGGTCAGCCCACAACCTCCTACGCTCCAGTGAAAAAAGTCCCAGCTTATCCAGCCTCTACTTACAACTCAAATCCTCCATTCCCAGAAATATCCTTCTAAACCCTTTCTGCACCCTCTACAATTTAATAATATCTTTCCTATAACAGGACGACCAGAACTGGGCACAGTGCTACAGTAACAGCCTCACCAATGTCCTGTACTACCTCAAAAAGACGTCCCAACTCCTATACTCAATGGTCTGAGTGATAAAGGCAAGTGTGCTAAACAACCATGTTTTTAATTTACTAGACACTTATGTAACCTTTTTTCTTCATTTCTTGATTCTGTAACTGAGGATTGTACCTAAGATGGTGCTACGAGTGATAATGGGAACTGCAGATGCTGGAGATTCCAAGATAATAAAATGTGAGGCTGGATGAACACAGCAGGCCAAGCAGCATCTCAGGAGCACAAAAGCTGACGTTTCGGGCCTAGACCCTTCATCAGAGAGGGGGATGGGGGGAGGGAACTGGAATAAATAGGGAGAGAGGGGGAGGCGGACCGAAGATGGAGAGTAAAGAAGATAGGTGGAGAGAGTGTAGGTGGGGAGGTAGGGAGGGGATAGGTCAGTCCAGGGAAGACGGACCGGTCAAGGAGTGGCAACTTCTAAACTTTTCACTGTACTCATTTGAACACATGTGGCAATAAAGCTAATTCAATTCAACGAATGATAGATTGGGAAATAAAATAAAACGTAATAAAGGTAACAGCTTTTAAAACAATTCAACAGAATAATAAATATAAATGTGAAGTAGATGCATGGAAGTTTAGTCAAGGTTAGCTGTGATAGCCCAGGAATATCATTCCTCAGCCCCTATTTATCAATGTTTTGGTCTGACCTCCAAAACAAAGTACACTGGGACAAACGGACACTATTGTAACTGCATGTGAATGGGAAATATTTAGAACAACCAGCTTTCTTACCCAAGTAAAGAGATGTGAGCAAGATACCAAGCAAGTCTGCTTCAATTCTTTAACACAGCAAAAGCAATGGCAGAGTTTCTCATTGAGAGCAAGTGGAAATCATGAACAACAACCAAGTTGAAGCCTGCAGCAGCTTTTTACTTATAATAACAGCAAACACACTTCATAGGTGTGGTATCATGTGAAATTTGACACTGAGGTACATAAGGACATATGCGGACAGGGATGAAATACATGGACAAAAGAGTTTGGGACTAAGGAGCAGCCACCAAAAAGAGGTAAAGAAAGAGGATTAGGGACTGAATTCGGAAGATTAGGATCAAAGCAGCTTACAGTCACATGTACCATGTTGGAGGAATAATCATGGAGCCCCTTCAATGTGGAAGCAGGCAATTTGGCCAGGTGAGTTCACACTGACTCTCCAAAGAGTAGCCCAACTGGACCCACCCGTTCCTATGGCTAACCCACCTAGTCTGGACACTATGGGCAATTTAGCGTGGCTAATCTACTTAACCTGCACATCTTTGCGCTGCGGGAGGAAACTGGAGCACCTGGTGAAACCTATGCAGGCATGGGGAGAATGTGCAGACTCCACACAGACAGTCACCTGAGGCTGGGATTGAACCCTGGTCCCTGACTGTGAGGCAGCAGTGCTAACCATTGGGCCACTGTACCACCCATTATATGAGAGGTCCATTCATAAGTCTGACAACAACGAGGAAGAAGCTGTTCTTGAATCTGTTGGTGCATGTTTTCAAACTTTTTTATCTTCTGCCTGATGGGAGAGGGGTGGGAGGGGTCTCTGATTATGTTGGCTGCTTTCTTGAGGCAGTGGGAAGTGTAGAAGGAGTTGATGGATGGAAGATTAGTTTGTGTGATGGGCTGTGTTCACTACTCTGTAATTTCTTGAGTTCTTGGGCAGAGCAGTTAACATACCAAGCTGTGATGCACCTGGAAAGGAAGATTTCCATGGTGCATTGATAAAAATTGGGTACAAGTCCTTGTGGACATGCCGAATTTCCTTAGCCTCGCAAGGAAATAGAGGTGTTGGTTTGCTTTCTTGACTGTAATGTTGATATGTTTGGAACAGGATTGAATGTTGGTGATATTTATTCCCAGGAACTTGAAGCTCAGCACCATTGATACAGACAGTGGCCTGTTTGGTGAGGTAGGAAGCTGAATACTAATGAGGCCAATTGGGACATCAAGAAAGCACTAACAAACAATAATCACCCTCAATCACTGTTGCCTTGTGACAATGTCACCACAGCACATTTCAGAAACATGGAGTGAG
The DNA here is from genome assembly GCF_030684315.1 of Stegostoma tigrinum. Lineage (NCBI taxonomy): Eukaryota > Metazoa > Chordata > Chondrichthyes > Orectolobiformes > Stegostomatidae > Stegostoma > Stegostoma tigrinum. Next base: position 2,439,476 of record NC_081371.1, on the reverse strand, counting down.
CTGCTCCCGATGTTGAGATGGGTCTGATTCTGTCACAAAACATCACTCAGGCCCCTGTAAGATTTCACCCAATGTCTGAATATGTCGCAGTTGGATTGTTAAGAATGGAAATAAGCAAAGGCAGTTTGACTGAGCTGAGAGCTCTAAGGTAATGGTGTGCTCAACCATGCCAAAGGCTGCAGAGTTGTTGAGGAGGAAATGGGCTCTGTGCTTACTGCTGTTTCTGGGCTCTAAAAGCAGTGGAAGACTGATTCCCTTCTGCAAGTGACTGACAGGCAGCTGCAAGAGGAAGTCAGAGGTTGTAACCCAGAAATCCTCTTGGTTAAAAACAAATCAATCAGTTACACTAATGATAGTGTGTTCTTCTTTGGTTTATAGATGGGATTGCCAGCTCAAAGACTTGCCATGACATATCTCTGTATTCTTCCTAAATTCCCTGTAGGAAAGCAGCAGTCAATGTTTTGGGTATTACTCTTCTTCAGGACTGGATATGGGGATAGGGGCAGCTGCAGATAGCCTGCCATTTATCACATAGCCTGCCATAATGTGCTACCTGTGGTCAGTTACTAACAGTCCCCATTAACAGCTATTCACTCTCCTAGCCTGACTGTTATCAACTCCTCTGTCTATCCAACTGCTCTTCTCTCTCCTTGGGCTCTATTCTTTATCCTATTGTTTACGCCCTACCCGACCCCCTTCCCTATTTTCTGCATATCAACTGATGTTTTCCCAGCCTGGATCAGCTCTGAGGAAGGGTCACCAGACCTGAAATGTTAACTCTTGACTTTTTTCTCCACAGATGCTGCCAGACCCGCTGAGCTTTTCCAGCAACTTCTGTTATTGTTCTTCATCCTAAAGGTTGTTTCCGCCATGATAAGAGTATTGAGGAGCCGTTTGACAACCACAGTGCTCTCCTGTTTGTAACGGGAGTCGCAATGGGCTCTGAAATGGAGGCAGTTGAAATGGCAATGGGCCCTGGGCAGGAAGCATGCATCATTGGGCCAATCAGCGGTGGAGTCTCATCTACATCCAGCTGCAGTCCACACCAGGTACAAGGGAATTCAAAAGCCCGTGACGAGCAGAGATTGGAAGTATCACGGTGAAGTCTGACCCTGACTTCATCGAACCTCAGCTAGCTCAAAATTTGGTTTCCAAGCCACCTGAGGCACTTACCTTGGCCACTGGGAGATTGACTGCGATCTGGTGGACTCCCAGCCAATCCTAGAGGACTCCTGTTGACAGAACAGGTTCAATTCCTGCTGATCTGGGACTGATCTCATCACCTTGCCCTGTTGTGGTATCATGGCACAGTGTGTGCTCAGAAACCATAAGGGGACTGCAGTGGAGGTCAACTGTAGGAATCTTGCTCCAATCATGGTGGCCCTGTGATGCTCCCCAAGGTCAAACAGCATTTGTATCCTGGTTCAATGTGAAGAATAGCCAAGGGAGCAGAGGGAAAATTGGTGGAGTCAAAGGAAAAGAAGGAAAAAGGGACCTCATTCACTCATAAGATGTAGCAGAATGTGAACAGCATGCAGTTAGTTAGGCAGCTTATCCTCATTGTCTGGGGGCCACTGACTGTCAGAGAGTCCTACCATGTGTTTCTATTCTATTCAGCGCAGGCAGCTCCGAAGATGTAACACTGTCTGGAAACTGGAGAATATGATTTTCAGTGTACAGACAGCAGATATCAATCAGCAACAGCCCACAACATCTCCTCAGCACAGAACAATAAACTCAAAATGCTCCCTTTAACAGTAGGGAATGGGGTAGTAGGAACTGCCGATGCTGGAGAATCTGTAGAGCTGGATGAACACAGCAGGCCAAGCAGCATCAGAGGAGCAGGAAAGCTGACATTTCGGGCCAAGACTCTTCTTCAGGAATGGGGGAGGGGAAGGGGGTTCTGAAAGAAGTAGGGAGTGAGGGGGAAGTGGATAGAAGATGGATAAAGGAGAAGATAGGTGGAGAGAAGACAGACAAGTCAAAGAGGCGGATTTGGAGCCAGTAAAGGTGAATGTAGGTGGGGAGTTAGGAAGGGGATAGAAGGGAGGACAGACAGATCGAAGAGGCGGGATGAAGTTAGTGGGTAGGAGATGGGGGTGTGGCTTGAGATGGGAGGAAGGACAGGTTAGGGAGGCAGGGTCGAGCTGGGCTGGTTTTGGGATGCGGTTGGGGATGGGGAGATTTTGAAGCTTGTGAAGTCCACATTGATACCCTTGGGCTGCAGGGTTCCCAAGCGGAATTTGAGATGCTGTTCCTGCAGCTTTCAGGTGGCAGCACTGTGGCAATGCAGGAGGCCCAGGAGTTGAAATGGTTCGCGACTGGGAGGTGCACTTGTTTGTTGCGAACCCAGCATAGCTGTTCTGCAAAGCAGTCCCCTAGCCTCCACTTGGTTTCTCCGACATAGAGGACGCCACAGTGGGAACAGCAGATGCAGTATACCACATTGGCAGATGTGCAGGTGAACATCAGCTTGATGTGGAAAGTCTTCTTAGAGCCTGGGGTGGGAGTGAGGGGGGAGGTGTAAGGGCAGGTGCAGCACTTCCTGTGGTTGCTGGGAAAAGTGCCGGCTGTGGTGGGGCTGGTGGGGAATGTGGAGCGGACAAGGGAATCATGGAGAGAGTGGTCCCTCCATAAAGCAGGTAAGGGTGGGGAGGTAAAAATGTCTTGGGGTTGGGTTGCAGATGGCGGAAGTGTAGGAGGATGATGCATTGAATCTGGAGGTTGGTGGGGTGGTACACAAGAACGAGGGAGATTCTGTTTGGGGTGTTATTGTGGGTAGGGAGTGTGAGGGATGAGTTGCGGGAAATGCGAGAGACATGGTCGAGGGCATTTTCGACCACTGTGGAGGGGAACTTGCGGCCCTTGAGAAACTAGGATCTCTGGGATGTCCGGGTGTGGAACGCCTTATCTCGGGAGCAGATGCGGTGGAGTTGAAGGAACTGGGAATAGGGGATGGTCTTTTGCAGGAAGTTGGGTGGGAGGAGGTGTACTCTAGGTAGCCGTGAGAGTTGGTAGGCTTGAAATGGATTTCGGTTTCCAGATGGATGCCAGAGATGGAAACAGAGAGGTCCAGGAAGGACAGAGAGGTATCAGAGGTGATCCAGGTGAACTTAAGTTTGGGGGGAATGGTGTTGGTGAAGTGGATGAACTGTTTGAGCTCCTTGTGGGAGTACGAGGTGGCACTGATACAGTCATTGATGTAACAAAGGAAGAGGTGGGGGATAGGGCCAGTGTAGCTTTGGAAGAGGGATTGTTCCACGTAACCTACAAAGAGGCAGGCATAGCTTTGGGCCATGCGGGTGCCCATGGCCACCCTCTTTGTCTGTAGGAAGTGGGAGGAATTGAAAGAGAAGTTGTTGAGGGTGAGGACGAGTTCGGCCAAGTGGATGAGGGTATCAGCGGAGTGGGACGGGTCAGGCCTGCGGGACAGGAAGAAGCGGAGAGCCTTTAGGCCATCTGCATGGGGAATGCAGGTGTTTAGGGACTGGACATCCATGGTAAAGATGACGTGTTGGGGACCAGGGATTTGGAAGGTTTGGAGGTGGAGGGCGTGGGTTTTGTCATGGACATAGGTAGGGAGTTCCTGGGCCAAGGGGGAGAAAATGGAGTCACGATAGTTCGGTGGGGCAAGGAATGACATTGGTTTACCTTTGTAGTTTGGCTCTTTATAAATCAACACTCACTGGCTGAGTTGGATTGTGAAATGTCAGCAGCAAACCTCAGTATTTGTCAGTTCCTGCATTCCTGATTATGTAAGAACAGCAGGTCTAGATTTGCTAAACTTCAACAAAACAGGTGAGCAACAGAGTAGTTGTCTCTGTGAGCGGTGTGAATGGTGGTAGTGTCTGATGTACATTTAAACAACTTTGATATCTGCAAGGTCACTCTGCAGACCCCTGGGGCTCTTGGGGAGGGTCACAAACATTTCTGAGGAGTATGCCTTCCACAAACTAAGACTCAGCCCCTGGGAGTTTGAATTTGCTGAATGATGGGATGCTCTGAGAATGCAGCCTGGCTAACTGCAGCGAACAGACGGAGCAGATATGAAAACATGAAGAATGTATTCACAAACAGAAGACTGAACAGCCTTGATACCTAGGGGCTCAAGCCAACAGTCTGCCTCAGTCTGCCATGTCTTGGCAAGGGGCCTTAGCACAGCTGGACGCAGGCTACAGTGATCCTTATGAAGACCCAGGAGATGTTAGTGATTGACAAGTGCTGGGTTCTCTGGCCTGAGAGGATACAGCTGCAGACTGGCCCAATGGGCTGATTGGCACCAGTCTGGGTATTAGTTGAGGGAGCGTGTATGTTGGTAGATGACAGAGATCAATATATCCCAATCCAGTTATGCCATGGCTATTCCATCACTTCCACTAATCTGGTGTTCCCTGTGCAATTGCTCAATCAACTCCTTCAGTCTTTCAATCGAAAGTGAAGCATATTTTTAAGCCCAGTATCTCTGGCATGGATGTTAAGGATGGACGATAAGGATGGCCCAGAGTGGCAATGGTGGCCTGGTAATGTAACGAGGTTCCTAATTCAGAACCCTAGGACAGTGGTCCCACCAGGCAGGTTGTGAAATTTGAATTTAACTAAGAGCTGGCCCATTTAACCACTGTCAATTGCTGTAAAAACCAATCTGGTTCATTTTAAGGAAGGAAATCTGCCATCCTTACATGTAACTCCAGGCACATAGGTATGTGGTTGGTGCTGAGATTAGGGAGGGGTAACAAATGTTGGCACAATTAGCAACACTCACATCTCATGAATGAATTATAACAAGACAGGGACACTCACACCCTATAGAAGAATAAATGTTTAAACATGTTGCTGGGCAGGCTGGTGGTTCAGCGGGTTAGCACTGCTGTGTCACAGTGCCGGGGACCTGGGTTTGATTCCAATCTTGGTCAAATGTCTGTGTGGAGTTTGCACATTCTCCCCGTGTCTGTGTGGGTTTCCTCCCACAGTCCAAAGATGTGCAGCATAGGTGGCTTGGCCAGGCAAAATTACCTGCAGTGCTCAGGGGTGTGTGGTTATAGGGGAATGGGTCTGGGTTGCCCCAAGGATCAGTGTGGACTTTTTGGGCTGAAGGGCCTGTTTCCACAGTGTGGGAACTCTATGATGAAATATTATCAAATCTGTATGATGATAATGCGATTCAATCCAGCTTCCAAAAGGACTAAGGCAGCAGAACATTGTCAATCTGTTCAGCAATGCTTGTTGTGGGCCCATGGTTATTATTGTAAATGTACTCAGGTAACTGAGGAGTTTGTTCACTCAGTTGACAAAATGACTAACAGTGTAGCCAATTACATGGGCTCAAGCCCTGTCCTGGCTGTGGTATTTCATGGAGACTTTGCCTCCTCACCTTACCCCACACTGGTGGAGTGGTTGTCCTCAAGCTAAAGACAATCTCCTGTCAGTCTCTAATGAAGACAGTCACAGAATGCTATGGCCTCTCTGGACTATGGCTCCTTATCAATGTGGTAATTTGGACAACCACAGACAGAAAGTTCTGTGACAGAACTCTGCACAGATTATGAAAGACTGCTTGATGAAGTGGAGTCTGTTCATCTTCACCATGTCCAGCAAAGTGAATCTTAGTCCTTGGAAGTTAAAGCAGGCACTCAATTATAAACCTACGCTGTTCATTCAGCTTCATGCTGCCTCTTTTTATGAAAGAGGAAAGAATCTACATTTATCTAGCACCTACACTGTACCCTTAAGATAGCCCAAGCTACCTCATGTTCAATGAAATCAGTTCTGAATGGCTGTGACATTGATAAATTTGAGAAATATTAAATATATTTTGAGGTGCTGGTAACAAGGAGGAGCATTGGACAGGAGAGAGGGAGCCAATAAAGTAATCAGGGTAAATAATTCAGCATGCACAGGTGCACACAAGCATTCCTGATCTCTCCACTGAAAAATAAATTATGCAAAGTTCCATTCTTTAAGGGGAAACTCTGTAACCTATGATGAATGGAATCGAAATATGAATGAGAGTTGGCTCTGATTTGAGTTTAACTCCAGATGGGAAATGGTGGACAATTACACACTCTGAGGCATCTTGCTGACTTTAGATGGATGTTGAGCTAGACTTCAAATAGGGTCTGGGTCGGGAAAGTGCGATGATGGACAGCCCCACTACTCCCAGGAACGTCACAAAACTTCAAGATTTAATCAAAGCCTCCAACTTACCTACTTGATGGATTCCAGCTAACTGAAAACATTGATTACGTTTCATGGATGACGATTGCAAATAAATTAATTCAAGCCCACAGGCAAATAAAATATAAATCATCAACATACATGCTGAAGCTATAAACCTTTCTTATGCTCCTAATCACACATTCAAATGGATGTAGACAAACAAACAATGATGGATGTTAAGTGTGAAGGAAATAATATTGGAGAAACACGCTTCAAAAGCACCTGTCCACAGGAGCTGGTGAGATGTCCCTTTTGATTATTCCAAGTTCTTCTGATCACTGATTTCTCTAATGATAGCCCAATTTTCCCCATCAACATTAACGTTACTTAATCCGCACATCTTTGGACTGTGGGAGGAAACTGGAGCACTCAGAGGGGACACACACAGACATGGGGAAAATATGCAAACTCCACGCTCAAGCCTAACACTGGGATCAAATCCACGTCCCTGACGCTGTGAGGCTGCAGTGCTAACCAATGAGCCACTGTGCTGCCCTTGAAGATGCAGGGTCCAGCCATCTCTGCAGCGTCCAGTGTGAAGACTTCTGAAGGACCTGTAGGTGTGGGCCAATGTCCAACTGATGCCTCCTTGCACTGCCTGTCTCCTGATAAGGAATGGGCACCTGGAAAAGAAGCCTGTCATTGGCAGCACTTTGTTGGGATCAGATGGGATCAGAACTTAAAAGATCTGCAAAAAGAACATCGGTGGCTGTGATTAGATCTCCTTATCCCTTACCCACCAGGTAAAAACTCACATAAACAACTTTCAGGCAGCTTTCAAGCAGGTGCATAAACAATTAGGAAGGCAAACAGCTTTATTGACCTTTATTCTAAGAGGTTGATAGCACAGTTGATGACATCTTCCATCACCCAGCTAACGATCAAAAGTAGACTGATGATGTAGTAATTAAGTGGTTTGGACTTGCTCTGCCTTTTGTGTACAGGACTTACCTAGGCAATTTCACACATTGTCAGGTCGAGTCCCACTGTTGTAACTGTACTGCTAGAGGAGCAGCAAGTTCTGGAGCACAAGTTTTCGGCATTGTTGCTGGAGTGTTGTCAGAGCCCACAGCCTTTGCATTTTCCAGTGTCTCCAACCATTTCTTATTTCACATGGAGTGAATCGATGTGCTGTAATTGTACAGGATATTGGTGAGTCCATACCTGAAATACTGTGTGCAGTTCTTGCCTTCACCCTTAAGTAAGGGTATATTTAAGGCAGTGTTGTAGTGATAACACTAGATGAGTAATCCAGTAGGCCCATGCAAACGGTCTGAGGGCATGATTCCAAATCTATACAGAGCACCTACTGGAATTTAAATTTGGTTAAGAATTCCAGTCTCAGAAATGGTGGCCGTGACAGCTATCATCAACTGTTGGTTCATTAAAGTCCTTCAGGGAAGGAAATGATCAAGTCTTGTCTCCACCTGACTCCCTGCCCACAGCCAACTCTTAACTTCCCTCTGAAAAGATCTAGCAA